>NW_025244563.1:0-2748 GCF_018294505.1 Triticum aestivum
TCGTGTGCATTTTAGTATCTCTACATATGCTGATTATGTTGATTGTGATGTGGTACCTATGCAAGCATGTTCCTTATTACTTGGTAGACCATGGCAATTTGATAAAAATTCTGTACACCATGGTAGAAACAATCACTATACTCTTGTTCATAAGGATAAAAATATTACTTTGCTTCCTATGACTCCTGATTCCATTTTGAAAGATGATATTAATAGAGCTAATAAAGCAAAACAGGAGACGAATAAGAGTGAAAATCAGATTGTGGCAAAAGAATTTGAGCAACAAATGAAGCCTAATAATAAACCATCTAGTGTTGCTTCTGAAATTAAATGGAAAAGTGCATGTTTATTTGCCACCAAATCTGATATTGATGAGCTAGATTTCAGCAAATCTGTTTGCTATGCTTTTGTGTGCAAAGAGGCATTATTTTCATTCGAGGACGTGCCTTCCTCTTTGCCTCCTGCTGTCACTAACATTTTGCAGGAGTTCGCTGACGTCTTTCCACAAGACGTGCCACCGGGATTACTGCCTATTCGAGGGATTGAGCATCAGATTGACTTAATTCCCGGTGCTTCACTGCCAAACCGTGCACCATACCGTACCAATCCAGAGGAGACGAAGGATATTATGCGTCAAGTACAAGAGCTTCTCGTCAAAGGTTATATACGCGAATCCCTTAGTCCTTGTGCTGTTCCTATTATTCTAGTGCCGAAAAAGGATGGTACATCACGTATGTGTGTTGATTGTAGAGGCATTAATAATATTACTATTCGTTATCGTCATCCTATTCCTAGGCTAGATGATATGCTTGATGAATTGAGTGGCTCTACAATATTCTCCAAAGTTGATTTGCGTAGTGGATACCATCAAATTCGTATGAAATTGGGAGATGAATGGAAAACAGAATTCAAAACTAAGTTTGGATTATATGAGTGGTTAGTCATGCCTTTTGGGTTAACTAATGCACCTAGTACTTTCATGAGATTAATGAACGAAGTTTTACGTGCGTTCATTGGACGATTTGTGGTAGTTTACTTTGATGACATATTGATTTATAGCAGATCTTTGGAAGAACATTTGGAACATTTACGTGCTGTTTTTATTGCTCTACATGATGCACGTTTGTTTGGTAACCTTGGGAAGTGCACCTTTTGCACCGACCGAGTATCTTTTCTTGGCTATGTTGTTACTCCACAGGGAATTGAAGTTGATAAAGCCAAGATTGAAGCTATTGAGAGTTGGCCGCAACCCAAAACGGTCACACAAGTGAGGAGTTTTCTTGGCCTCGCTGGATTCTATAGGCGTTTTGTGAGAGATTTCAGCACCATTGCTGCACCTCTCAATGAGCTTACAAAGAAAGATGTGCCTTTTCTTTGGGGTACCGCACAGGAAGAAGCCTTCTCGGTATTGAAAGATAAGTTGACACATGCTCCTTTACTCCAACTTCCTGATTTTAATAAGACTTTTGAGCTTGAATGTGATGCTAGTGGAATTGGATTAGGCGGTGTGTTATTACAAGATGGAAAACCTGTTGCATACTTTTCTGAAAAATTGAGTGGGCCTAGTCTGAATTATTCTACTTATGATAAAGAATTATATGCTCTTGTTCGGACTTTAGAAACATGGCAACATTATTTATGGCCCAGAATTTGTTATACATTCTGATCATGAATCTTTGAAACATATTAAAAGTCAAGCTAAACTGAATCGTAGACATGCTAAATGGGTTGAATTCATTGAGACTTTTCCTTATGTCATTAAACACAAGAAGGGAAAAGAAAATGTTATTGCTGATGCATTGTCTCGCCGCTATACTATGCTTTCACAACTTGACTTCAAAATATTTGGTTTGGACACCATCAAAGATCAATATGTGCATGATGCTGATTTTATAGATGTAATGCAGAATTGTAAAGAAGGAAGAATGTGGAACAAGTTCGTCGTTAATGATGGATTTGTGTTTCGTGCTAACAAGCTATGCATTCCAGCTAGCTCCGTTCGTCTTTTGTTGTTGCAGGAGGCGCATGGAGGAGGATTAATGGGACACTTTGGCGTGAAGAAGACGGAGGACGTACTTGCTACACATTTCTTTTGGCCAAAGATGAGACGGGATGTTGAGCGTTTTATTGCTCGCTGCACTACATGTCAAAAAGCTAAGTCATGACTCAATCCTCATGGTTTATATATGCCTTTGCCTGTACCTAGTGTTCCTTGGGAGGATATGTCTATGGACTTTGTTTTAGGTTTACCTCGAACAAAGAAGGGGAGGGATCGCATATTTGTTGTCGTGGATAGATTCTCGAAAATGGCACACTTTATACCATGTCATAAAAGCGATGATGCTGTTAATGTTGCTGATTTGTTCTTTCGTGAAATTATTCACTTGCATGGTGTGCCAAATACTATTGTTTCAGATCGTGATACTAAATTTCTTAGCCACTTTTGGAGATGTTTATGGGCTAAGTTGGGGACTAAACTGCTTTTTAGTACTACTTGTCACCCCCAAACTGATGGACAAACTGAAGTAGTCAATAGAACGTTGTCTACTATGCTTAGGGCTGTTTTGAAGAATAATAAGAAAATGTGGGAGGAATGCTTGCCTCATATTGAATTTGCTTATAATCGTTCATTGCATTCTACTACTAAGATGTGCCCTTTTGAAGTTGTGTATGGTTTCCTACCTCGTGCACCTATTGATTTGTTGCCTCTTCCATCTTCGGAGAAGGTTACTTTTGATGCTAAACAAC
>NW_025244564.1:0-2747 GCF_018294505.1 Triticum aestivum
CTCTAATTTTGTTTAGTCGGTACTCTTCAGCAATGGTGTCATCGATCTATGCTACCTCTTGAGCACTGCATTGGTTTTCCCTTGAAGAGGAAAGGGTGATGCAGCAAAGTAGCGTAAGTATTTCCCTCAGTTTTTGAGAACCAAGGTATCAATCTAGTAGGAGGCCACACACGAGTCCCTCGCACCTACACAAACAAATAAAATCCTCGCAACAAATGCAATAAAGGGGTTGTTAATCCCTTCACGGTCACTTACGAATGTGAGATCTGATAGATATGCTAAGATAATATTTTTGGTATTTTTATGATAAATATGCAAAGTAAATAAAGCAAAATAAAAATGGCTCTTGAAATAGCTTGTTGACGGGAGATTAATATGATGAAAATAGACCCGGGGCCATAGGTTTCACTAGTGGCTTCTCTCGAGAGCATAAGTATTCCGGTGGGTAAACAAATTATTGTTGAGCAATTGACAGAATTGAGCATAGTTACGAGAATATCTAGGTATGATCATGTATATAGGCATCACATCCGAGACAAGTAGACCGACTCCTGCCTGCATCTACTACTATTACTCCACACATCGACCGCTATCCAGCATGCATCTAGAGTATTAAGTTCAAAAGAACAGAGTAACGCTTTAAGTAAGATGACATGATGTAGAGGGATAAACTCATGCAATATGATATAAACCCCATCTTGTTATCCTTGATGACAACAATACAATACGTGCCTTGCTGCCCCTACTGTCACTGGGAAAGGACACCGCAAGATTGAACTCAAAGCTAAGCACTTCTCCCATTGCAAGAAAGATCAATCTAGTAGGCCAAACCAAACTGATAATTCGAAGAGACTTGCAAAGATAACCAATCATACATAAAAGAATTCAGAGAATATTCAAATATTGTTCATAGATAAACTTGATCATAAACCCACAATTCATCGGTCTCAACAAACACACCGCAAAATAAGATTACATCGAATAGATCTCCATCAGAATCGTGGAGAACTTTGTATTGAGATCCAAAGAGAGAGAAGAAGCCATCTAGCTAATAACTATGGACCCAAAGGTCTGAGGTGAACTACTCACATATCATCAGAGAGGCTATGGTGTTGATGTAGAAGCCCTCCGTGATCGATGCCCCCTCCGCCGGAGCTCCAAAAAAGGCCCCAAGATGGGATCTCACGGGCACAGAAGGTTGCGGCGGTGGAATTAGGTTTTTGGCTCCGTATCTGGTAGTTTGGGGGTACGTAGGTATATATAGGAGGAAGAAGTACGTCGGTGGAGCAACATGGGCCTCACGAGGGTGGAGGGCGCGTCTGGGGGGGTTAGGCGCGCCCCCTACCCCGTGCCTTCATGGTAGCTTTCTTGACGTAGGGTCCAAGTCCTCTCGATCATGTTCGTTCCAAAAATCACGTTCCGGAAGGTTTCATTCCGTTTGGACTCCATTTGATATTCTTTTTTTGCGAAACTCTAAAATAGGCAAAAAAAACAGCAATTCTGGGCTGGGCCTTCGGTTAATAGGTTAGTCCCAAAAATAATATAAAAGTGTATAATAAAGCCCAATAATGTCCAAAATAGAATATAATATAGCATGGAACAATCAAAAATTATAGATACGTTGGAGACGTATCAAGCATCCCCAAGCTTAATTCCTGCTCGTCCTCGAGTAGGTAAATGATAAAAACAGAATTTTTGATGTGGAATGCTACTTGGCATAATTTCATTGTAATTCTCTTAATTGTGGTATGAATATTCGGATCCGAAAGATTCAAGACAAAAGTTTAATATTGACATAAAAATAATAATACTTCAAGCATACTAACTAAGAAACTGCGTCTTCTCAAAATAACATGGCCAAAGAAAGTTATCCCTACAAAATGATATAGTCTGGCTATGCTCTATCTTCACCACACAAAGTATTTAAATCGTGCACAACCCCGATGACAAGCCAAGCAATTGTTTCATACTTTTGGTGTTCTCAAACTTTTTCAATCTTCACGCAATACATGAGCGTGAGCCATGGACATAGCACTATATGTGAAACAGAATGGTGGTTGTGGAGAAGACAAAAAAGGAGAAGATAGTCTCACATCAACTAGGCATATCAACAGGCTATGGAGAGGCCCATTGATAGATATCAATGTGAGTGAGTAGGGATTGCGATGCAACGGATGCACTAGAGCTATAATTGTATGAAAGCTCAACAAAAGGAACTAAGTGGGTGTGCATCCAACTCTCTTACTCATGAAGACCTAGGGTATTTTGAGGAAGCCCAGCATTGTAATATACAAGCCAAGTTCTATAATGAAAAATTCCCACTAGTATATGAAAGTGATATCATAGGAGACTCTCTATCATGAAGATCATGGTGCTACTTTGAAGCACAAGTGTGGTAAAAGGATAGTAGCATTGTCCCTTCTCTCTTTTTCTCTCGGTTTTTTATTTGGGCCTTCTTTCTTCTTTTTTTAGTCCGGAGTCTCATCCCGACTTGTGGGGGAATCATAGTCTCCATGATCCTTTCCTCACTTGGGACAATGCTCTAAAACTCATGATCATCACACTTTTATTTACTTACAACTCAACAATTGCAACTCAATACTTATAACAAAATATGAGTCTATGTGAATGCCTCCGGCGGTGTACCGGGATGCGCAATAATGCATGAGTGACATGTATGAAAGAATTATGAACGGTGGCTTTGCCACAAATACGATGTCAACTACATGATCATGCAAGCAATATGA
>NW_025244565.1:0-2747 GCF_018294505.1 Triticum aestivum
GGTGAGAAGTATCACCATACCAAGAATTCTTAAGAGGTGGAGTAATCCTCACGACCTTCTTGACATAAAAGATGGTAATACTCCCGAGGTAAGGAAGATCAAATGCTGGGTAGCAAGGAACTCAAGGTATTACACCAAGCATGAACAAGCTTGTGTTGGTGGGAAGGCAATAAAGTGGTCGATGATAATACAATTCATCTAGGGCAAGGATGGTATTTCTCATCATGAATTCAATTGATATCCTGGATGAGCTCAGAATGTTGATGATCACGACACCTTTGTCGCGAGAGTTCATGAAGATGTAATCGATCGGTGACGACATCAAGTCAAGTAATGATGAAGTGAAAGGTTATTGGAACCAAGGGTACGACACAAACTCGAAACCAAGCTTGTTGTTCAAGGCGAAATGATATGGCGATGAGGATCGACGTAAGGTTAGTTCATCGTCGAAAATTGGTGCTCCGAGAATAAGGGCCAGGTAGCACAGTTAGAATCGTCACGACAATGATATACCCAAACAGGCTAGGAATGGCGTGATCGGGTACAAACTCGTACTTATAGAAGCTTACTGAAGAGTTGTTGAAATGTAGTGCGGACTCAATTCAGTTATCGGTGTCTTTGAGTGTTCAATAACTCAGAGCCCGCGAAAAATTGGAATCAGTGGGAAGGTAGCACTTGATGTAGAACTCATAAAAAGTTATGCAGTTCCATCATAATCTCGAGATACCAGGGGGTAATACTCGACACAAGATCAAGTAAAGGTTGGACTGGTGTATTGATCCATAGAAGACAATTGTTTTAACTTGTCCGAGAAATGAGATCAAAGAAGAACAATCATGGTCGGAACCACGGTTGCAAGGGATCAATTCACAGATAACATATGTTAGTTATCAAGGAAATAGTTATTATTACAAGAAGCTTCCATGATAGGATATACATCGCGTCCATGGGCATGAACAAAAAGTTCAAGGTCGACTCCCACTTCTCCAATGCATAACCTTTCATCCACTTCTCGCGTTCGATTAAGTTGCAGTGTTGAAATTTTATCTGGCGAAGCACCAGAAGAGTATGACTCGTGAAAACTTTCGGGTTCACACGGTCTAGAGAAAGCATATGTTCAACCCTTAGTGGCTTCTTAGAAACATATACCACAAGTTTCAAGAGTAAATAACACAAGCCCGAAAGCAGAGTATGGTTGGCCAAGCAGAGGATACAACTTAACAAAGGCAATATGTATCAGGGGAAGAACTCACAAGGTGATCAAATGTGAAGGACACTGTCGGATAACAATCCAACAAAGGACTTTGTGGTCCACAAAGGATCTGATACGAGTATCGGTACTCAACTAGAGGAAGAAGAATGCAAGGAGATCAGATTATAGAAACAACTGACTAACTCAATTGTCAAATGCAAAGGAATTATGATTTCCAAATCAAGGGATCAAAAGCAATGCTCTCATTAGGGATGGATAAGTTGAATAGCCTTAGGGTACAATCAATGACAATTGGATTGGTCGAGAACCAATTCCCGTTAAAAGAATGGAAGCTCAGCCGGAAAGGTAATTTATAAGGATCAATGATGATTGCGTGTATTCGCAACATATTGAGTCAACAGACTCAAAATGATAATGACAAGGAATGTCAATAAGATTTCTATACTTATGGGATTAATCATAATGAAAGCAAACAAGAATTTCCAGAGCAATAGGTTGCTGAGGATTTTCGGAATATCGGGTGGTATTTCGAAGACTTTTGTGTAACACATGAACAACTGGGGGATGAGCGGATACTCGATAAGTGCGAGAATTAACCGTAGGGGTATTCAAGTGACAAAGAACAGCAAGGCAATAAGCTCAAGGGATTATTGAAACAACGACGAGTTTTTCAGGGTATCTTGTAATAACAAGACCACTGGGGATGAATGTAAGAATAACAAATGCAAGTAGTTATCCATAAGGGTTTGCGGTGGAAGGTGAATTGCAAACGCGATGAACACAAGTTCTCGGGTTAACAGTGGAGAGTATCTTCAGGGTCTTCTGGTGCAGCAGACGATCATTAGTAATAAGGGGCTCTCCGGGTGAAAGTGATAACGAGATCCTAATGTTAGATTTAGTAAACTTCATTTAACCCGAATAGAGGAGAGATCAGAGTCCCAGAGTAAAGGTCGAGGAGTAAAAGATCCTAGTACCACCCAATGGCGACGTGGGCCCATGGGCCGCACAGCCATGTTAGTAAAAGTTTTGTAAAGTCTAGACTCGACTTCGGCCAAGGAGTGTGGAAGGGGGATTCCTACAGGCAGTCGGCTCTGATACCAACTTGTGACTCCCCCGATTCAATCGTACACTAATCATGCACGCAAACGTGTACGATCAAGATCAGGGACTCACGGGAAGATATCACAACACAACTCTAAAACATAAATAAGTCATACAAGCATCATAATACAAGCCAGGGGCCTCGAGGGCTCGAATACAAGTGCTCGATCATAGACGAGTCAGCGGAAGCAACAATATCTGAGTACAGACATAAGTTAAACAAGTTTGCCTTAAGAAGGCTAGCACAAACTGGGATACAGATCGAAAGAGGCGCAGGCCTCCTGCCTGGGATCCTCCTAACTACTCCTGGTCGTCGTCAGCGGGCTGCACGTAGTAGTAGGCACCTCCGATGTAGTAGGGGTCGTCGTCGACGGTAGCGTCTGGCTCCTGGACTCCAGCATCTGGTTGCGACAACCAGAAAGAAAGGAAAGGG
>NW_025244566.1:0-2747 GCF_018294505.1 Triticum aestivum
CTTTTGCGCGGGTGAAGATAGTTAGCTGGCTCGTAGTAAAAACACAGCCAACGAGGCAGGCCCCTCCGAGGCCAAGAACGGCACCGGCAAGCTCCGGCGCAATAGACACAAACCCCAAAGCAATGGCGATAACACCGATGACACCAGAGTTAACGCTGGATTCAGCGGCTCCAAGTCCGGCCAGCGGAAGAAGCCCTACAAAAGGAACAATGAGGGACCATCCAGCCTGGACCGCATACTCGATCGTCCGTGCCAGATACATGGCACCCCAGACAAAAAAGCCAATCATACCAACAGAGATTGTTGGGTTTTCAACCAGGCTGGCAAGTTAAATGTCGAGAACAAAGAAAACGGATCACAAAGTGAGGACGAGGACGAAGAGCCCCGGCAGCCGAACACTGGGGGGCAGAAGAAATTTCCCCCTCAAGTCAAAACGGTGAACATGATATACACCACACACATCCCCAAAAGGGAGCGCAAGCGAGCACTCAGGGACGTCTACGCGGTAGAGCCAGTCGCCCCAAATATCAATCCGTGGTCATCATTCCCGATCACCTTCAATCGTCGAGATCACCCAACTAGTATCCGCCATGGCGGTTCGGCCGCACTGGTCCTCGACCCAATCATCGATGGATTTCACCTAACACGAGTCCTAATGGACGGTGGTAGCAGCCTCAACCTGCTCTATCAGGATATAGTGCGGAAGATGGGCATTAATCCCTCACAAATCAAACCCACAAAGACTACCTTTAAAGGAGTCATACCAGGCATAGAGGCCCGTTGTACGGGATCAATCACGTTGGAGGTGGTCTTCGGCTCTCCGGACAACTTCCGAAGCGAAGAGTTAATCTTCGATATCGTCCCCTTCCACCGTGGCTACCGCGCACTGCTCAGACGAACCGCGTTTGCTAGATTCAACGCAGTGCCACACTATGCTTATCTCAAGCTTAAGATGCCCAGTCCACGCAGTGTCATGACAGTCAATGGTAACACTAAACGCTCCCTCCGGACAGAGGAGCACACAGCCGCCCTAGCAGCAGAGGTACAGAGCGGCCTTCTCAAGCAGAACCGTAATCCGGATGCCGAGCCCCTGGACATCACTAAGAGAGTCTGGACCACACTGCAACAGGAGGGTTTGGCTCGTCAAGAGCTCGATTAGCAATTCGGCCTCTGTCCCAGCCCCGATGAGGTAGCGGCATCCACACCATGCGTACATAATTATGCACTCAAAATCCCATGGGCATCTACAGAGGCACAACTAGCTTGTAGTTTGGCTACACCGATCCCGGACTCACTGGTATCTTTACTATTCCTTTTTTTCTTCCTCCTTTTTCTTTTAGGTATCTTTTATACAGGCCTCCTTCGATGGCGTGATTACCGGTCCTATCAAAGGACAAGTACACTAGATTGGCATAGGGCACAAGCATACAGGGAAAGCTCTAGAGGACAACCTAACTATTACTCTACCTGTTTTCAGTACCCGAATGCAGCTCTCCTTTGGTTATGGCATGTTAAATAGCCGGTTGCTTATCGCACCATTTGTATAAATGCGCTTTGACGCATTAACCCAACTATAATGGAAAAAGTTCACGGCACAAGTCAAGGGGCCCCAGATACTACCTCTGCTCCCTTTACATTTTCCTCTGCCATTAATTACTTATATTTTCACACCCGTGCACTTTGGCATGTTTCATATTCGCCAGGGGCTCGTTATCGACCCATAATACGGCACCACAGTCCGAACACTTCTTATAGACAAGTTCGGCACCCCGAATTTAGCATTATATGCATTGGCTCCGATCATGTCTTTGGTCACTAGTTGGGTTGCCCGGCTCCTGTGCTTGCTACCCTACGTTCTGCTACATCGGCTAGGGTAGTAAAGGGAGAACTACTGCGATTGTGCCCTGGTATAAACCGGATGAGCACCTCAGTAGAGAAAGCTGAAAACTGACTGTCATGATGTGGCGAGAGCCGGTCAGCTGTTCGGAGGTCACAAATCGTTCGAGATTTTTTCCGCATTGCGCAAAGGATCAATACTTCCCAATCACACGCTGACAGCACCCTGATTCGTATACCAGGGGCTGCGCTTATGTTTTATTATAAAACTCCTATGACTAAGTGAGGGCGTTTAAGCCGCATAGTCTGATTGTCTGGTTCGTTGCGCTAAATAACTCCTTCAAGGACCATATAATTGGATCAAGATTGTTTAGATTCCATCCCGAACACCTCCGTACTACCTACATGAGGGCAGAAGCCGACGACTAGACAACCCTCAGATTCCATACAAAACGGCCGCACAGGAGGAAACAATCAAAACATAACAAACATTATATTACAAACCGGATTTGTTTTTCATACAAGGCAAAGACAAAAATGAATGTATTCATTCGAAAATAATGTCCTGCCCGCACTGCGCCGCTGCAAGTCGAGAACCCTCAAGGACATCCGCAAAATATCGCTCGGGTGTGCGGTGCTCCTTGCCCTCCGGCGGCCCGCTGGCTACCTCGACGGCGTCCATCTTTGCCCACCACATCTTGCAAAGAGCGAAGGCCATGTGGGCACCTTCGATGCAGACTGATCGCTTGACGATCTAGCCGCGGACAAGCCTCCATCACCCGCTTCACGTGGCCAAACTAGCTGCTAGGTATAGCTTTGGCTGGCCACAGCCAGATTATTAAATCCTTCATGGCTAGTTCGGCCATCCTGTGCAGCTCGACCAACTGTCTCAGTTGATCGGCAAAAGGCAC
>NW_025244567.1:0-2747 GCF_018294505.1 Triticum aestivum
CTCGACTTCGAACCGTATACCACGTCGAACACGTACGGCTACACGACGAACCGCCAAGACCTTGAACGACTGCCGCCGTCGAAGTCCGCGAGTACAACTACTTCCACAACGTGTCGTGTATGACTACCGTCGCTTGGGTTTGACAAGACTCCGAGTACCACTACTTCCGCTAACATCGAACCTGAATCATCCGGAGACGCACGCTTCGAAGGTATAACTCCGAGACGACCGCCTATGAATGAATGCATGTGATGTATGAGATGATCGTGGCTGCACCGTGTCCGAGTTGTTCTTTGCGAGTTCCTCGTTGCCTTGTCGTCGACATGTGGGAACCCGGTATCTGTGAGCACCCCACCATCTTGCATGACACACTCACGCCCACTTCCTTTTGCACCGGTATCTCAGTGAGCTATCGGAACCAGAAGGTTGCCGTGGCACCATTTCCATTGTCATTGTCGTGGCACCCCTTTCGTTACCGCCACGATGACAAAATGGTTCATATCATGCTCTTATCAACATTTTCATAATTATTGCATAAAACTTGCAAATGCCATCCGCATCATGCTAATAACATCTAAAGTGTTAAAAATTGTTGTTGTACCAAATTGCTAAATGCATATGGGGATTTACCGGAATTGTTGTTTGTTGTTCCGGCCTCATTTAAACTTGCCTTAATGTTTAGTTTACTTATGCTCCACCTCTTGCCATGTTTAACAACACTTAATATTGTTGGGTACATAAACGAGAGTGAACTAAATAATTGATGTGATGTTCCGTCAATATGCAACTCGTTGCATATTGAGCTCCACTTGTAGTATTTGTTTGTGCACTTTGCCATGAATCATCAAACCGGACATGCATCATACTTGGTTGTGCATCATGCCATGTTATGTGATGGTTGTTTACTATGTTGTTTGCTTCTTTACGGTGTTGCTTCTTCGGGTTAGTTCCGATAACGCCGCGTTCGTGAGGATCCGTTCGAATATGCTCGTTTGTCTTCTTCATGGACTCGTTCTTCTTCCTTGTGGGATCTCAGGCAAGATGAACATACCATCGAAATCACGTCTATCTTTGCTTGCTAGTTGCTCGCTCTATTGCTATGCTGCGATACCTACCACTTGCTATATTATGCCTCCCATATTGCCATGTCCAGCCTCTAACCCACCTTTTCCTAGCAAACCGTTGTTTGGATATATTACCACTTTGCTCAGCCCCTCTTATAGCGTTGCTAGTTGCAGGTGAAGATGAAGTTTGTTCCATGTTGGAACATGGATTTGTTGGGATATCATTATTTATATCTTGTTTACCTTAATGCAACTATATACTTGGTAAAGGGTGGAAGGCTCAGCCTTATGCCTGGTGTTTTGTTCCACTCTTGCCGCCTTAGTTCCCGTCATACCTGTGTTATGTTCCTTGATTTTGCGTTCCTTACGTGGTTGGGTTATAATGGGAACCCCTTGACAGTTCGCCTTGAATAAAACTCCTCCAGCAAGGCCCAACCTTGGTTTTACCATTTGTCACCTAAGCCTTTTTCCCTTGGTTCTGCAGACTCAAGAGTCATCTTTATTTTAAACCCCCGGGCCAATGCTTCTCTAAGTGTTGGTCCAACCTGAGCGATGTCCGGCGCCCCCTGGGCAACCAGGGTCTATGCCAACCTGACGTCTTGCTCATCCGGTGTGCCCTGAGAACGAGATATGTGCAGCTCCTATCGGGATTCATCGGCACATTCGGGCGGCTTTGCTGGTCTTGTTTTACCATTGTCAAAATGTCTTGTAACCGGGATTCCGAGTCTGATCGGGTCTTCCTGGGAGAAGGAATATCCTTCATTGACCGCGAGAGCTTGTGATGGGCTAAGTTGGGACACCCCTGCAGGGTTTGAACTTACGAAAGTCATGCGCGCGGTTATGGGCAGATGGGAATTTGTTAATGTCTGGTTGTAGAGAACTTGACACTTAACTTAATTAAAATGCATCAACCGCGTGTGTAGCCGTGATGGTCTCTTTTCAGCGGAGTCCGGGAAGTGAACACGGTCTTGTGTTATGCTTGAGCGTAAGTAGTTTCAAGATCACTTCTTGATCACTTCTAGTTCACGATCGTGCTTTGCTCCTCTTCTCGCTCTCATTTGCGTATGTTAGCCACCATATATGCTAGTGCTTGCTGTAGCACTACCTCACTACCCTTTCCTACCCATAAGCTTAAATAGTCTTGATCTCGCGGGTGTGAGATTGCTGAGTCCCCGTGACTCACAGATTACTTCCAAAACCAGTTGCAGGTGCCGTTGACACCAGTGCAGGTGACGCAGCTGAGCTCAAGTGGGAGCTCGATGAAGATCGTGTTCATTGTGTTGTTTCGTTTCCAGTTGATCAGTAGTGGAGCCCATTCGGGGCGATCGGGGGCCTATGCATTTGGGGTTGTCTTTATTTTGGTTCCGTAGTTGGACCTTGATTGTATTCTGGATGATGTAATGCTATATTTATGTATTGTGTGAAGTGGCGATTGTAAGCGAACTCTTTATCCCATTCTTATTCAGTACATGGGATGTGTAAAGATTACCCCTCTTGCGACATGCCTACTATGCGGTTATGCCTCTAAGTCGTGCCCCGACACCTGGGAGATATAGCCGCATCGTGGGTGTTACAAGTTCGTAATCAGAGCCTTCCCCGACTTAGGAGCCCCCTGCTTGATCAAATCGCTGACGTTGTTGAGTCTAGAAAAATGTTTGGAGTCTTATAGGATTATATATATAT
>NW_025244568.1:0-2746 GCF_018294505.1 Triticum aestivum
CTTAGTATCTGCAGCAAATTGTTTAGTAGCAAAGTAATATGATAGTGGTGGTAACGGTAACAAAAGTAAAGACAGCAAAAGTAATGTTTTTGGTATTTTGTAGTGATTGTAACAGTAACAATGGAAAAGTAAATAAGCGAGAACCAATATATGGAAAACTCGTAGGCACCGGATCAATGATGGATAATTATGCCGGATGTGGTTCATCATGTAACAGTCATAACATAGGGTGACACAGAACTAGCTCCAGTTCATCAATGTAATGTAGGCATGTATTCCGAATATAGTCATACGTGCTTATGGAAAAGAACTTGCATGACATCTTTTGTCCTACCCTCCCGTGGCAGCGGGGTCATATTGGAAACTAAGGGATATTAAGGCCTCCTTTTAATAGAGAACCGGAACAAAGCATTAGCACATAGTGAATACATGAACTCCTCAAACTATGGTCATCACCGGGAGTGGTTCCGATTATTGTCACTTCGGGGTTGCCGGATTATAACACATAGTAGGTGACTATAGACTTGCAAGGTAGGATCAAGAACTCATATATATTCATGAAAACATAATAGGTTCAGATCTGAAATCGTGGCACTCGGGCCCTAGTGACAAGCATTAAGCATAGCAAAGTCATAGCAACATCAATCTCAGAACATAGTGGATACTAGGGATCAAACCCTAACAAAACTAACTCGATTACAAGATAAATCTCATCCAACCCATCACCGTCCAGCAAGCCTATGATGGAATTACTCACGCACGGCGGTGAGCATCATGAAATTGGAGATGGAGGATGGTTGATGATGACGACGGCGACGAATCCCCCTCTCCAGAGCCCCGAACGGACTCCAGATCAGCCCTCCCGAGAGAGATTAGGGCTTGGTGGTGGCTCCGTATCGTAAAACATGATGATTTCTTCTCTCTTATTTTTTCTCCCCGAAGGCCAATATATGGAGTTGGAGTTGGCATCGGAGGGCCACCAGGGGGCCCACGAGGTAGGGGGGGCGCCCAAGGGGGGCGCCCCCACCCTCGTGGACAGGGTGTGGCGCCCTGGTCTTCATCTTTTGCGAGGATTTTTATTTATTTTTTCTAAGGTGTTCCGTGGAGTTTCAGGACATTCCGAGAATCTTTATTTTCTGCACAAAAAGAACACCATGACAATTCTGCTAAAAACAGCGTCAGTCCGGGTTAGTTCCATTCAAATCATACAAGTTAGAGTCCAAAACAAGGGCAAAAGTGTTTGGAAAAGTAGATACGATGGAGACGTATCAACTCCCCCAAACTTAAACCCTTGCTTGTCCTCAAGCAATTCAGTTGACAAACTGAAAGAGAGAAAGAAAAACTTTTACAAACTCTGTTTGCTCTTGTTGTTGTAAACATGAAAAGCCAGCATTCAAGTTTCAGCAAATATTATGGACTAACCATTCTCACAATAACACAAAGGTCTCACAATTACTCATATCAATAGCAAAATTAGTTAGCGAGCTATAATAACAAAACTCGGATGACAAGACTTTCTCAAAATAATCATAACATGATATAACGGAATGGTATCTCGCTAGCCCTTTCTGAGACCGCAAAACATAAATGTAGAGCACCTTTAAAGATCAAGGACTGACTAAACATTGTAATTCATGGTAAAAAAGATCCAGTCAAGTCATACCCAATATAAATCAATAATAATGAATGCAAACGACAGTGTGCTCTCTAGCGGGTGCTTTTTAATAAGAAGGATGATGACTCAACATAAAAGTAAATAGATAGGCCCTTCGCAGAGGGAAGCAGGGATTTGTAGAGGTGCCAGAGCTCGGTTTTAAAATAGAGATTGAATAACATTTTGAGCGGCATACTTTTGCTATCAACGCAACAACTATGAGATGATGATATCTTCCATGCTAAACAAATTATAGGTAGTTCCCAAACAGAATGGTAAAGTTTATACTCCCCTTCCTCCACAAGCATCAATCCATGGCTTGCTTGAAACAATGAGTGCCTCCAACATTCAACGGGTCCCAAGGGGAGTTTTTTTGCAATTATTTTGATTTAGTTTGCATAAAGCATGGGACTGGGCATCCCGGTGACCAGTCATTTTTCTCGTGAATGAGGAGCGGAGTCCACTCCTCTTGAGAATAACCGCCTAACATGGAAGATAAGGGCATCCCTAGTTGAAACATGAGCTGCTCGAGTATACAAAACAGAATTTCATTTGAAGGTTTGGAGTTTGGCACATACAAATTTACTTGGAACGGCAGGTAAATACCGCATATAGGAAGGTATAGTGGACTCATATGGAATAACTTTGGGGTTTAAGGAGTTTGGATGCACAAGCAGTATTCCCGCTTAGTACAGGTGAAGGCTAGCAAAAGACTGGGAAGAGACCAACTGAGAGAGAGACAACAGTCGTAAGCATGCATCAAAATTAATTTACACCGAATACAAGCATGAGTAGGATATAATCCACCACGAACATAAATATCATGAAGGCTATGTTGATTTGATTCAACTACATGCGTGAACATGTGCCAAGTCTAGTCACTCAATTCATTTAAAGGAGGATACCATCCCATCATACCACATTATAATCATTCTAATAGCATGTTGGCACGCAAGGTAAACCATTATAACTCATAGCTAATCAAGCATGGCACAAGCAACTATAATCTCTAAATGTCATTGCAGATATGTTTACTTCATAATAGCTGAATCAAGAACGATGAATCATCATATTTACAAAAACAAGAGGGGT
>NW_025244569.1:0-2746 GCF_018294505.1 Triticum aestivum
GATGCCTTAGGATCGTGGTCCTATACTCAGTGATGCCGTTGGAGTTGATGGACTCACTTATCTTCCAAGCCTTCCACTGTTATCGTTATTAGATGGCCTTAAGCCATATTCATTGTAATAAGCTCTCTTTTGAGACATTCGTTGTAATAAGTGTGTGATTGCCACTCTATTATAAATCCTTCGAGTATTGTGCGTGTCAGCATTACTGATCCAGGGATGACACTGATGCACAGAGATCAGACTGTTTGAGGTCTGGCCGCTACATTTACCTCACGTTATTTGCCTATCTTGAGGCATCGTACCCGAAAGGGATTAATAACCCCTTTAACACGTCGGGTTGCGAGTATTTGTTATTTGTGTGCATGTGTTGTTTATGTGGTGTGAGGAGGTTCTCCTACTGGTTCGATTACCTTGGTTTCATCATTGAGGGAAATACCTACCATCGCTATACTGCATCATCGCTTCCTCTTTGGGGAAATACCGATGTAGTTCTAGCAGACATCAGGGTGGACCGGTGCTTGTGTGCTTTCCTTACTTTGACAAGCCTACCACTAATGACTAACCCCTCTCGCAAGCATCTGCAACTACGAAAGAAGAATTAAGATAAATCTAACCATAGCATTAAACTTGTGGATCCAAATCAACCCTTTACGAAGCAACACATAAACTAGGGTTTAAGCTTCTGTCACTCTAGCAGCCCATCATCTACTTGCTACTTCCCAATGCCTTCCCCTAGGCCGAAATCATGGTGATGTTTCATGTAGTCGATGTTCACATAACACCACGAGAGAAAGACAACATACATATCATCAAAATATTTAATGAATACCAAATTCACATGATTACTTATAACAAGACTTCTCCCATGTCCTCAGGAACAAAAGTAACTACTCACAAAGCATGTCCATGTTCATGATCATAGGGGTATTGAATATCATTAAGGATCTGAACATATGATCTTCCACCAAATAAACCAACTAGCATCTACTACAAGGAGTAATCAACACTACTAGCAACCCACAGGTAGAAATCTGAGGTTTTGAGACAAAGATTGAATACAAGAGATGAACTAGGGTTTGAGAGGAGATGGTGCAGGTGAAGATGTTGATGAATATTGGTCCTCCATGAGAGGATCGTTGGTGATGACGATGGCTTCGATTCCTCCCTCCCAGAGGGAAGTTTCCCTAGCAGAATCACTCCGCTGGAGACGTAGATTTTGCTTCTGCCCAGGTTCCACCTTGAGAAGGCGGAGCTTCGTCCCGAAAGCCTTCTCCTTATTTTTTCTAGGTCAAAAGACTTCATATAGCAAAAGATGGGCACTGGAGGTTGGCAGGGGACCCACAAGCTCAGGCGGCGCCCCCCAGGGGGTAGGGCTCGTCCTAGGCTTGTGGCCACCTGGTGGATCCCCTCCTGGTATTTCTTCGTCTAATATTTTTTAAATAAATATGTTCGTAACTGTGCTAGGCCGGAAGGAAGCATCTCCATGGGCCATCAAACAGAGGAGGTCATTG
Organism: Triticum aestivum; assembly: GCF_018294505.1. Lineage (NCBI taxonomy): Eukaryota > Viridiplantae > Streptophyta > Magnoliopsida > Poales > Poaceae > Triticum > Triticum aestivum. The sequence continues at coordinate 1,512 of NW_025244569.1, forward strand.
GGTTTTGTGTTGACTTTATTCCTAACCTTAAGGCGATTGGTCACCCTCAATCGTGGTATGAGGGGAGACTGACTCGAAAAGGCATGCTAGGAGTAGATTCAATAATATGTAGGGACAGGCATTCTTGGGCTGATGCACACTACACAGTTCAACATAATTCTACCTCGGTGACCCTGTATGTCAATGAACACAAGAATATTCTGTGCTCCAAACACCCGGAGTAGTCTGACGACTGGATTACATGTGAACACGTCAGGACTTTTTACGGTTGGTTGCAAACACATCTCATGGGTAACAACATTGTTGGAGATGAGATGTACTCATTTTCCAAGACACCATCTTCGACTGTATTGACTTAACAAGGGTACAAGATAAATGGGAATACATTATACACGATCGCCCAAGATCAAAAGAGCACCAACCAAAACAGTGGTGTCCACTTTGATGCAGCAACCAATAGGGGAAAGGAGACATAGTATGGTTACATAGTGGACATACGGGAACTTGACTTTGGACATGATTTTAACGTCCCTTTGTTTCCGTGCAAATGGGTCAATCTGTCAGGAGGCGGGGTACAGGTAGACCCGCAGTACGGAATGACAACAGTGGATCTCAAAAATCTTGGGTACACAGACGAACCATTCATCCTAGCCAGTGATGTAGCTAAAGTTTTCTATGTGAAGGACATGTCTACCAAACAGAGAAAAAGAAAACATAAGGAAGGAAATACATCATACAATGAGCCAAAGCGCCACATAGCTCTTTCAGGGAAAAGAGACATCGTGGGAGTGGAGGGCAAGATAGACATGTCTAAAGATTATGAAAAGTTTCTTGAAATTCCTCCCTTTAAAGTGAAGGTTGACCCAAGCACCCTGTTAAATGATAAAGATTATCCATGGTTACGGCGCAATAAGGAAGGGACACACGCGAAGAAGAAGTAAAGACTTTCTCTCCACAACTATTCTGATGATGGCTTTGATCTAGAATATCACATCAATTACATGGTCAAGAAGTGAAATCCCTTTTGTAATAGATGAGTTTTCATCCGAAACCCTGATCCTTCGAAAGAGATTGTCCAGTTTGTACATGAAGTAAATCCAATTTTCTCATAACCCTCTCAATTTTTTGGCACATGCTATGTCGGTAAAATTATGATACCATGCCAAGTTTCAACCTTTTCGGAGTTCATTTGTAGTGCTTATCAATTTCAGGGTCATTTAGCTCAAAATAAATCA
>NW_025244570.1:0-2746 GCF_018294505.1 Triticum aestivum
AAAAAAATGCTCAAATTTATAAAAAAATGTTCATAATTTTTGTAGGAATTTCAAAAAATGTTAATAGTTTCAATTGTTTTTGTATTTTAAAGAAATGTCCCCATGTTTGGAAAAAAAGTTCGAGTTAAGAAATATGTTCTTCTACTACAAATAATGTTCAGATATTTTCAAAAATATTTCGAAATTCTAAATTTTGTTCCCATAATTTATAAACTATTTTAAAATTTCAAATTTTGTTCACATTTTCCAAAATTTCGTTCATGTTTTCTAAAGTCTTTTTAAACAATTGAAAAATCTGCGTGCATCAGTAAATAGGACGCTAGATTAAATATCACGTTATAGTGAAAAAGGGTTCACTCTGTCAATTGTCAACGTCGTCCATAAGGCTTTGGCTAGCAGCACGTGATCGTAATTGTGAGGTCGCGAGCTCGATCCTGGCAGCCGTGTTTCTTTTTTGCGAGTTCCCCCGCGATAGATGGGCCGGCCCAGTCGGAGAAAGTCCTGTGCCTGAGGCCGCCTGTTTGCCGCAGTTAGCGGCCTATAGGAGCTCCCGCTCCACTAACTCTTCCTCCATGAAGATGCTTTTCGACATGGGCCAAATATTTTTCTAAACAATAAACGGATCATACATGACAACTGTTGATGCAAACCAACTAGAATAAAATAATATTATATTTTTATTATAAGATTTTTCAGATTTTTATGGGGATTAATTTTTGCGGGGGAAAAAAGCTAGAAAATCTGATAACAAAAACATAGTCTGTCCATGATTACACTGATAAAATAGGTATGGTCCATGATTCTGGGTTAACAAATAGGAGGGATTGATTGGTATTTATTTGCTTCTGGACCTTGAATTTATTTTTGATTATTGGGTGGCCAAAGATGTCTGACTGATATTCATTTTTACCATAAAAACAACTTATTAATGGACCGTGAACTTATTAATATTGACCTGGTTTATTGTGTGACCAAAGATTGGTTTAACGAAACCAGAAGGGGATGAAAAAACAAAACAAAAATTAATGTAGAGTGGGAGGTCGGACGAAGGGGTGGTGGGCGAAAAACTGAGTAAAAGATGAAACCTTAGGTTCTTTTTATGTAGTATATATATATTTTTTTCTATTTTTTCATTGAACCTTTTGGAACCTTATACTCTTGTATGGCTTGGTGTGATAGATTCATCTATAAAGTGGGGCATATATAAGTATATAGCACCACCGTAATTTTCGCACAGTAAGGAGGAATTCCCCTTCCGCTTCACAATGGTAGTAGCTTTAGGTTAGCTTTAAGCTAAAGTTTTTGAAATATGTGCATACATATTTCTGAAAATTACTACAGCAACTACTACTATGACCGTAGTTCGTATTTCCTTCCCAAACTGTAACACCGAAGAGATATTCTTGAACTAGGAAATGGTTCCCAATTGGCACTTGTTTAAACAATACCTTCAAGAAACCCACCTCTATCTCGTTAGCACGTGCCGCCAACCCGAGTTTTATGTTTGAGTGTTCCTTTTTATTTTAAGCAATATAGTAATTTTTAAGACTTTACAAGCATTGCATTGGATCAAGGACCAATGCATGTATTTGGTACATAGCGGTGCAATGATCGGATACAAACACTACATATAACAATATATAGTGTACGATGTACAATCTGTATAGGTAAACGACTGTCATAACTCCACCATTATTTATAAGTTTGAATTCTTCAAACATCAATTGGGAGAATGTATAGAGAGTCCAAAGTATCTTTGAGCGACTGGAGGTGGTGTATGCATCTTCACGCTTGTACATGAAATCCATCGTCCTTGCGAGATTGACTGCTCTTGACAAGACTGCGAATGGATGAGCCGCCGGCTGCATGAATCCTTCATTGATATCCATCCATGCTTCTTCAACTATCTGGTTAAGCCCTTCGTTTGCCTGCTGCACTGTGCACCCATTCTCCTTTATGTAGGTCTGCACAGTAGATACCACGTGCTGCGAAGCTTGTTCCCGCTTCATTAACAGAAAAGGGAACAAAATTATTACATATGTTTTTTCCCCATGGAAACATAATATATTTTCACAGTGCAAAGATATATATTACATCTATATGATAATCTTATTACCTCATGGGATGTAATGTCGTTCATAACACGGCCGATTATGCATACGGCTCTGATGATTCTTGGGTATGTCCAAGTCCATTGTACAGTCTCACTGGGCGTGACATCTCCCATTAATAGGAATGCAAGGTTTGATATGTGCATACATCCGCTGCTACGAACAGATATTTGTAGGTGCTCTTCAAGGTTAGATGGGACGTATTGTTGATCACGCCATTTTACTTCAGCATTATAGCCATTTGCAGTGTCGATAATCTACATAAATATGCACACAAAAATGTGAAGTGCAAAGTATCCTGTATAATTGCCATTAGTTACCTAGAAAATAAATCCTGAAAATATTTTTGATTTGAACATGGAATCAAAGAACATTGACTCATACTTCTATATTTCCTGGCAACATACTAGATTTTAAATTAGTAATATTGCTTTTCACATAAATAGCTAAACAATTAACTGTGGAATACCTATATTACTTCTATATCTCAAAACTGTTTTGTATTAAATGAAGTTAAGACGATAAATACATACCAGTTCTTTAACCAACTCAGCATGCTTATTTTTCTGAAGTTTCAAGTCCTCTTCAATGCAGTTTATGGTGGAAACGGTGCCCTTGTAGAACGGCCTCATGTA
>NW_025244571.1:0-2746 GCF_018294505.1 Triticum aestivum
GGTTCGATGCAGATAACAGTGCGTAAATTACGTAGCTTGCAGATATTGTGCTTATGTCGTTTCATACTCTCAACACATACAGATAGATGTCGGACGGTGCATGGTATTTCTGTCACCTTATCATCCTCTAATCTGAAGCAGTCTTGTTCAGAGAGTGACTCTGCCAAATCATGAAGAAGATCATGCATGATGTAGTATGTGCCCTGAAATCTACTAGAAACTGGTTGCAAGAAAGATCCAGAGACCATCTCATTGATGTAATCCTTTCCAATATCTAGCATTCTCCTATTCTGGTTGCTTGAATCAACAAGTCCCTCCACTACAAGCAGGTGAACCAACTCATCAGTGTCATATTTGTGCCCTTTTGGAAACAAGCTGCAATATGCAAAGCACCTCTGAAGACGTGGATCTAACTTCTGATAACTCCACAACAGGGCTGTCCTGGGCTCACTTAAGTTTTCAATCTTTAAAGTTAGAGCATTTTTCCAGGCAGAGATATCCATTTTCCCTTTCAACTGCGAACCCACCACTTTTGCAGCCAAGGGAGACTGTCCAAGCCTTTTAGCTATCTTCTCTGCAATCTCTTCTAGCCTTTCAAGCAATGAAAGGTTTATGATTTCTGCCCCAGCGAAGGCATAGTATTTGAAGAGTGCAAGGAACTGAGTATCTTCCATGGTATCCAACCGGAGCACCTTTTCGCAGCGAAGAGCACAGGGAAATGTATCCCGTCGAGAAGTTACCAAAACTTTGCTCCCCTTGAGCTGTGAAACCAGAGGTGCTAACAGCTGGTCCCATTCCATCTGACTGCTCGAATCATCAAACCAAACATCATCCAACACAAGCAAGACTTTCTCTGATATCTGCAGCATGTCCCTTAGTTGGCACTGGAGAGTATCCAGATTATCAACACGCGGGCACTCCCTCTTGGCCGCGGACTCGATGATCTCCCGTGTATGACGACGGACATCAAGTCTGCGTGAGATGCACACCCACATCCGGACATCAAAATGTTCTTGTACCCTCTTGTCATTGTAAACATGTTGTGCCAAGGTGGATTTTCCCATGCCTCCTGCTCCAACAATAGCCAGACCTGAATATATAGCATCGGTGGCAGCACCAACAGGCTCGGTAAGAAAGTTTATTATACGATCGCGATCCTTGTCACGACCTATTACTTTCAGAGGTGGTAATGATGTGGTTTGAGGAATAGCAGGGCCCTCTGCACTATTATTACCAGCTGGTAAGCAAAGAAGTTCACGGAGCTCCTTGCCTTTGGCAAGAATGACCTTTAGTTCCTTGAGCTGGTGAAGTACCTTCCTGTTCTTGGTGCCCAGATTGGACAGCCAGTTACATGCAAGATGCATACAAGTGCTGGTGGAGGCACTCCCGCTCTTTGCTTGGTGCTTGAGGAGGTTGTACTCATGCTTGTCGAGCAGGTCTTCGGCTTTGCAGATGGCTTCTTTGAGCTCTTGGACCCATTTTTCCAACTTGATCCTGTGGTTGCCCTTGCTAGCTGCTTCAATCATGAGCTCGAACTGCGGCATGATGGTGGTCTCCAGTTCATGGAGCTCACTCGCCATGTCAACCCCAAGGTAAGTTGAGGCATCCGCGATGAGTTTCTTCAGGATCGGCGACACTACCAATTGTAAACCAACCAGCGCCACCCGCTCCATGGAATAGCAAAAAAAATCAGTGTTCTGCTTGTTCCCTTTGACTTACGAGAGGTAAATGAATCACAAACAGGAGAAAAAAATAATTCCCCCTATTTTGGTGGATGAAGAACCTGTAGAAGTGGGAAACAAGCAGCTAGATAAATCAGTGAATTCCTGAAGGAAAAAAAGAAACACGAACATCAGTATTTCTGGAAGCCGGAAATCTTAGAAAGTTAGAACAGCTAAGGAATGGTCTGAAGCTTACATGGATGAGATGATGAACCTCAGAATCAGAAGGACGAAGGCGCGCGGATGCAAGGTTGCAGGAACTAGAGTTGCATTGCGAGAGAACTCTCCAAGCAGCAGGTTAACAAGACAACAATAGACGCAATGATCCAGTGTATGGTACCAGCTAGCTAGTTGCCTCTTCTTACACTTTGTCTATTATCATAAAAATATTCATGACGGGACCACACAATACTAGACCACACAATACTAATAATCCGGTGGCGTGATGTGCTCTTGCTTGTCGGCAGGGAATAATATTCACAGCCAAATTAGATACAAATACCATTCATAGCAGGGTTTTTTCTTTTTAGTATGTGGGTGTAGTTTTGACATAAATTTGTGTGGCTTGGTAGATTTAAACTATCTGTATATGTTTTTGGAAATTTCATTACCTTTATAGGAAATTTTTCCAGGGATCGATGACTCAGATATGATTATACGTACTGAGATTACATGATATATAGAAGCAAGAAAGAGTTTGAAGATCTCGAAGATTTTCTCGTTTCTTCTAGACTTTATTTTGTAATCGCTGTGGTCAGCTCATGTAGACCATGTACTATTAGCTACTATAAATATATCATGATAATGATTGTCAAAAAAAAAACTAGGTATAGTTAGTTCATGAATGCTGTAAGAAAGTTAAGCTGCGTGTTTTAGATCAGGTCATGAAAATGGCCTATTGTACAAATTTGTTAAGCTAGGAGGATAAACATAAACTAATTAGAAGTAATTAGATAAGTTGTGTGATTAGTGCAGCATCTGTCGGAATAGGTTAATAAGCACTAACTATCACAGCATCTGTCTTT
>NW_025244572.1:0-2746 GCF_018294505.1 Triticum aestivum
AAGCAATCAGGCAGCCCAAAAAGATAGAAGAAGACTTACCGCCCGCACGCACTGAACCTGTACACAGTGGTTGGACAATACGCTCGATCAGAGCACTGCAGTGAAGTAGGAGTACCCATATTTGTACTTGCAGGAAGGCACTGAACCGACGCGGCGACGCGTGTCTCGGCGGGGCGCACCACGTCTCGGCATGCAGAGCGACATGCTTGGGTCTTTGGACACGCAGGAGCCTATACGTGTATGTCCATGTCTAGTGACTCGCGCATGCATACAGCAGAAACTCTACGTCCATGCAAACAGACAGAGTCACCGAATACAATGCACCAGCAGACACGGTCAGCATCGGTAACTGCACAGTTTATGGCCAGCCTGCACAGCGCCTGTACATGCACCTGGAAGGAGTACTGGCCTGAAGCTACGGTAACCGCAGAACAAAATTTTGGCAGTGGATACCGCTATTCTCGTTCCTTCTCCTTTCCTCGGTACTGTTCGGGAGAGGCGAAAACAAAAGCAGCTCAGGCCCGGCCCGATCCCGGATCTTCGCCGCCGGCGACGCCGGTTGGAGAGGTGATGGGGGAGGTGCGCGGTGCTCTATAGTATCTAGTACGTGTAGCTCTAGTTTTTCCGAGGAGTTTGGCCTAGTGCCGGAGATTGGCGTCATGCCGATGAGGATTTTGCTGCCGGCGCGCCCGAGCCGCGTTCGGTGGTTCCTGGAGATGCTCTTGTTGGTGGTGGCGGTTGGCTCGCTGCTGCTGGTAGTAGGCGCGCTGGAATCCTTGGAAATAAGCTCGATGTCTCCCCTGGTATGCAGGAATCCCCTTCGCTTGCTCTCGCCGACGGCAGTCACCATGGTGGTGGTCAAGTCGACAGGGACTGGTATGAAGACGGTTCTTGCGACCGGTTCCAGAGCAAATCATCGATGGTGCTTGAGCTTTGGCGCTCCCGGCGGACAGCCGGCTTGCAGCGCCGCCGCGCCACCGAATCCTCTGGCCGAAGGGCGGCCAAACCTCTTCCTCCTAGCCTTGAAGCTATATGGGAGGCAGTGCTACTCTAGATCGATGTTCATGACTTGCTGCGGTGAAGAACTCGTCGGACCAAGTGGTGATGTCCCCGGAGCCGGCGAGTTTGGAGTCGATCGGGAGTGGCTTGGACCTGATTGCGTTCCTCTTCAGATCTTTGGGGTCCTTTCTGCATATTTCAGGGACTGCTTTGTAATTTTCAGTTTGTTGTGTGTCCTGTTGTTCTGGCTTGTACTACGGTATTGTAATATCAAATAAAGTCTGGGGTCCTTTTGGACCCTGCCCTTGTTCAAAAAAAAAATTGGCAGTGAAACAAGCCGGTAAAAGTGATGTTAGGGCATCTCTAGTCGATCTCTTGGATGCTAGAGTATAAATGATCTACTAGTAAATTTTAGTAGAGTATTTTACTCTTAAGTTTTGATCATTTTAATCCGGTCCTCTAAATTTAATGGGATATTCTTTTTATCTAATTTATTTAATTTTCTGTCATTGGATCCATTGAAAACGCGCCGGCGCCGGCAGAAGGTCCGCCACCGCCAGCGAGCACCATAGATTGGCCGATTTATATGTCGCTACTAGCGAGAGAGGACCCAATCCGGATGGTGGAGTGATGCGGGGTTCTCCTAGGGTTGACGGTGGCGTGTGAAGGCCAGCGGAGGCTACAGAGGAGGCGCCAGAGTAGATGCAGAGGGAGGTGGGGTGGGTGAGGGCGAGGTAAGAGGGGATGCTTTTTCTCGGGCAGGTGGGCGGCCTAGTAAAAATAGGAGTCCAAGGTACAAAGAAGTAATTTTTTTTACTCTTCTGATAGTTGTAGGACTTTGACTAGGTGCCGGTTACAGGAGTAAATCAACAAATTTACTGATTTTAGAGGATTGGCTAGAAATGCCTTCACAGTTCTTCTCTTCGGAAAAAACTGCAAGGCATAGATCAGAAGGAGACATGTGCTTTACTTAATTACACTGTCGTCCTATATCTTGGAAGGAAAGGTGTTCTTTGCTTTTGCTAAGGGCCATTCATGAATTTGCGGTTTTATCTACAATTCTGCATTACAATAGTACTATATTTCAGATGTGGTGTCCACATTGTCCCTGAGTACGCGCCAACACATTGCTGACATGATCAGAAGACGTGATACAGTGCAGTGTGCCATGCATGCACTGATACACGTCAGGCAGTTGGGAGATAACCAAAAGAGATGATCATACATGCTTGAGCTTATATTAAAACAGTTGCCGCCGTTCCCCGCGTAAATTTTTGGTGTTAATTTTGTTAAAGACATGTAGTCGGAAATGAAGGGAAAAGGTCGATTAGACTGCGTTGGTTCATTGTGGAAGTGCGAAGAATAGAAAATATCATTTGGGCATGGTGCTCGTATGCGGCATCTCCTCCAGTAATGTGCACATCTTCACATCATATGCTTCAAAAGTTCCTTGAGAGAATTTATCAAGAAAATCATTACTGTGAGCAGCTTTCAAGATTTCAGAAAAAAAAGCATTACTCATGACATAACACAAGAATTTATCCATATTTCAGTAGTCCCTCGTCAAATAAATCCCAATCATCAGACTTAGAACCATAAATTTGGTTGTGCCATTTACATCAAATAACAAAGGGCCTTGAAGACATGACTACACATTTAGCTTAGCCTAGGAATAATGGTGAGTAGCAACAAACTCATACTTTTCGACACCCATGTAGGATGTTTCGTAGCGCTAAAGATATCACAC
>NW_025244573.1:0-2746 GCF_018294505.1 Triticum aestivum
CGAGATCCGCGCGGGCGATCGACGGCGGTGAAGACGGGGACGGGACGTGACAGACCGCTAAACCTAGACAAATCTCAGGGAAAATGGAGCTTGGAGGTCGAGCTTCGAGAGGAGAAAGCTTAACTAGCATGGCTCGGGCATTTCATTGAACACCTCATGTGCATAGGAGGTGAGCTAGAGCACCCAAATGCCCTCTCCTCGCCGGCCAGAAAAAACAGAGCACTGTGGAGTGCTCTGCTGCGGCGACGGGGTATATATAGGCAACTCATTTGTCCCGGTTCGTGGCTGGAACCGGGACTTTCCATGGGTCCCGGTTCGTGGCAGAACCGGGACTAATGGGCTGGCCAGGCCCGAACGAAAGCCCATTTTTCTACTATTGCATTGATAGTCATATTTCTGTTTTTAAGGAAACATGGCTTAGTGCTAGTGCATGGACATGCCTAGGACCCCTTTTTTTGCATGGTTGTTACCCACATTGATCGAATGTATATGGAATCTGTTCAACCGTGTCAATAAACATAGCATCTGGGATTGTACATTCATATGCCTCTCTTACAATTGTTAGTTTCCAAGTAATGTCGTGAAATACACAAATTATAATGGCTTCGATTAGTTTGAGTGGTTAGCAAACACTTTTTTTGTGTGCATTGGTTTGAACCACTGGACATTCTATATTAGTAATATATATGTTTAATGGATCAAGTGGAAATAAAAGTTTTGGCCATGAAAATTAAAAAAAAAAGAGCATTTGAGCAATTGTCAACTAGTGGGAGCTCATAGATCTAGAAGTTTCTATTAGTTTAAATCTAAGCTAGATAATTTTGTTCTACAGAGCTCTATGGGCAGAGTTGTGCACCACTTTTGCTTTTCGAGAAACCTAGTAGAAGCTGCATTCTATATTACAATAGGAATAATTGCATGTCATAGCAGATTTTTAGGTGAACTAAGTTACCCGTGTACATACACACACATAATAAAATAGGCTCAAACGATTATATGTTAGTCATGAAAAATAGAGTTCTATGTTAGCACCGGTATATTGCAATGATACATGTCCGAGTTGTATAACAACAAATGGAGTTTTAACATTAGAAATCTACTTATAATAATTGTATCCATATTGTACTTACTAAAGACTTAACATATGGGTACGAATAATAAAAATGTTTATTATAAATAGTGTTCCTCAAAGCTTGTCCTCAAATATTTAGTGTAAATTCTTCAAATACTCCTAAAACTTATCATCATATTATGATTTTTTTGAGTCATGTGCACCATAAGAAACCATAACTTAAAGTGTTTAATTTAGATTATGCCACATAAAATATGCCCTCTTATTCTAATTACGTCGTGCAATAACAGCGTTGCATCCACGCCGCGTGATCTGGGCGCGATTCGGGTAGCGTGTTTTTGAGTTTTTTATCTGCACTACTTCTACTATCGTTATTGAGCTGCTAGAGCAAGTGGCGTGCACACAAGGAGCAGACTTCAACATGTCACGGCATGGTAGGTTGTGGTATAGCGGGGATCAATGTCAAACATCCAGATGAGGGACAGGGAACCTAGTGCCGATCGATGACGGCATTCCAAGGCGTCCCTTCACAGCCACTGATCGGTGAACAAAATAATTATTGTCTGGTTTGACGCAATATCATATTATCATTTATTATTCTAAACAAACGCAAAAGCTTTTATTAATCAGCTAGGCCATGACCACCAACACGTACATAGGTAGCAACCTGTGCACATCATTTACCGAGAGGGAAGCAATTGAATTGAGGCTCATGACCAACATCTGCATACGGCGCACAACAACAGAGCAATTGGGACTAGTATATATATACTAGGCAGACACACGTGACACGTACATCATCATAGGAGAGGGAGAGACTGGACATCAAAATGGAATGCTCCAGAATAAATCAAAAGTGGTGAGATGAGTAGTCTAGGTGAAACAAAAGAATGGTAGATGTGCATTCTAATAGAAGCAAAAGATGCTGCTGCATATACATACAAACAATCAGAAGCAAAAGCAGGTGATGTATAAGTACAGTTATCTATAATGTAGGGCAGAAAGTAATCACCAAAACAGAGGAGGCCCTGCTAGGACCATATTGGTGGTTACCAAATCCAACTCCAACTCCGACAAAGAGGAGCTTGGCATGGGCATCCCCAACAGTCCTCCAAGGGCCTTCTTCTCCACGCACATCTGCCAAACAAGAGCAGACCACATTGTCTGCTATTGTTCTTAATTGTTGATTTAGCAGCAGCGGCAGCATGCTAGTGGTCAAATCTAATCTAACGAGGAGGAGGAGCTTGGCAGCAAAGGATGGTCATCCCATTCTACGAATCCAAAACAAAGAGGGCCTTTTTGTCCCCGTAAATGTAAATATACAAGACAAGAGCAGAGCATCCTATGGTGCTATAATAAGGATGTGACGGGTACTGGACTTGAATATCAGCAAGACGATAATAATGTAGTAGAAACAATGCAGGTTAGAATATTTCTTGGCGGTGGTGAGAAAGCAAGACAACGATGATAACTAGACACCCATATGTATATTGCATGCGCTCCCATCCCATCCCATGTACTATAACAAAGATGGATTATTTCCATGATTATGCAGAAGAAGAAAGAGAAAGACACGTGTCGCAGCGCAGCTCAGCTCATCGGGAGGGGAGTGGTATGGAGATGATGCTCCGAGTTCCAGCTCCTCAGCGGCAGCAGGGTCGACGCAGGTCAGCG
>NW_025244574.1:0-2745 GCF_018294505.1 Triticum aestivum
CGGGTCGTCCCTTTATATACACAGGTTGACGCCCGGCCGATTTACATAGTCCCGAGGCCGGCTCATACAAGAGTCCGGCTCGGTCTCCCCTTTCCTAATCTTACAGCACAAGTTATACAATCATATCGGTTTACTACTATGGTCCCTAATCCGCCTTTGGGCTCTGGGCCTCTAAGCTTCATCAGTAAAGCGCCATCTTCTGGGTCTTTACGGGCTTCAATGTAGTTGAGGGTGAACCGGCCCCTCTTGGGCGGTTTACGCTTAGTAGTTATATCCCCAACATTAGGCCCAGGTTGATTTGAACCAGTTCATGTCAATCTCCACTACTTAGAAAAATTCTGTGAACATCTTCTTACATTTCTCGTAAACCGCCACGATGTCTTCTCCTGTAAACTCTTGTAAAACCGCCGTGGTATCATCCTCTGGACACAGCAGCGGATTGTCATGATGTCATCTCTGTATAAAAAGATAAAAAAGATTCCCTTTATTAATTGTATCCCGAAGATCGAGGTGACAGCTGCGCCCCTTGCCGCTTTAGGCTCCTCGATTCCCGCGCATGTCGCTTATCTTCTTGCCCCTTTATAAATAAGACCGGGGGTCCTTCCATTTTCTCCCCTTGCCTCTCGTCTTCCTCCTCGCGACCCGAAGAGCCCAAGCACCGCCGCCGCCGTCGACCTTCGATCCTGCACCGACCAGGCCATGGCATCACCCTGTTTGTACCAGATACCTTGCAATACGCCTTCACCGCTGCGTGGCCCTGGCAAGTTCTCTTCCCGTAACCCTAGATCTCAATTAGGTCTTTGAGTTCATCCGTGTTCGTCGTCGTTCATCAGTACTTCTCCACCTTCCCTTTAGCCTTTTTACTGAATCTATATATGCCTGATAATTTTCTTTTGCGGCTAGATCCATAGTTTTAGTTTGCCGCACAATAGTGCCTTGTTGTTCCTGGACAGACTCCACCAGGACCTTCTCTGTTCCACTTAGCACCATTGTAGGGCTCAGAAAAAACTTCTTTACTGAACCATGGTAGATCCAAAACTATATTGTCATTTTTTGAAACCTGTTTCTTCAACACTTAGTAATTTTCAGTTCTGCTGCTTCCCTTATAGGCGGTTTAACTTGTAGAAAATCATAACCCGCCTATACCATTAGCCCTCTCTTTAAACCGCCATCCTGACCTGAATAACAATAGCCGGTTTAACATGTGCATATACCTTGATTAAATTCCCGGTTTAACACCGGTTGGTGCACCTCAACTTTGATTTGTAAACCTGCCTTCGCACCTCTTTTACAGTTTGTCTTCCAAAATGACCAAGCAATTCTCTGCTTGCAACTGGGTTCCTTCCCGGATCACCGAGACTCAACTCAACGGATATGTTCTGACTGGCGCTTTGGCCAAGAAAAGTGTCCTGCATTGGAGAGTCCCTGGACCTGAATGCCCTCCTGAACCTCAAGATGGAGAAGTGATCGTTTTTATGCAACATTTAGACCGGGGTTTTAGCCCTCCCGGTTCAAAGTTTTTCCGGGATGTACTTGCTAGTTTTCAACTCCATCCTCGGGACATCGGACCAAATTCTTTGTCCAATATATGCAACTTTCAAGTGTTCTGCGAAGTTTACCTTCAAGAAGAACCAACTGTTGAGCTCTTTCGAGACTTTTTTCACTTAAACCGCCGAACCGAATATTCTGACGGCCCCAACACTGAACTTGGTGGTGTGTCAATTCAGAAGAGAAAGGAAGTTGATTTCCCTCATGCCAAACACCACAGCCATCCAAAGAACTGGAATCAAACATGGTTCTATTGTTAGAACATCACGCCTGCTGATGAAAACCCTTTGTCGGGTTACCGTGCTCACCGGCTCAGCAACGGCCATCCACTGCCTCTGCGGCTTACTGCCAGACAACGACAAGCCTATGCTCCTCAACTCGCTAAACTCTGGGCTTTCCTTGCAAACGGTTTGACCGGCATTGATCTCGTCCGCTGCTGGGTTTCTTGGGGTATCCTGCCCTTAAGCCGCTGCCCCGGTTTAATGCATGAATACACTGGCAACGTCAAGGATCTTCATCGATATCATGAAATAGAAATGACTAACGATGAAGTCACTGAATCTGTAAAGAAGATGCTGGATGAACCGATCGCCGAATGCAGCAAAACTGGGCTACGACCTTTTTACGCCTCCAACAAACCGCCAGCGGTAAAAAGTTTAACTTTATGCTTATTGATCCGCCTCCACTTTAACAATGTTCTAATACTCCTTTGTTTAATTTCACAGGCAAATAGAACCTTCTGGAAGAGGAAAACTCAAGATAAACCGGCAAGGGCTCCTCGTGTGAAAAGCAAAGTCACAAGGAGAGCAGCCAAGAAGAAAACCGCCGAGTCTTCTGATCCGCCAAAAGACGTTGATGAATCGGATCAAGAGGTAGAACTTGACTCCCTTGGTTCCTTTTTCATACACCTTATTGACAATGACTATTCCCAGGATGATGCGGAGGCCAGTTGTGCGGACCATGTAGAGGTAATCTCTCTTTCCTCCGATTCAGATCTTGTGCCGGTTCAAAAATTTCACCGTGCAGTTCAGAAAGTAAAATACTCTCACCCTCTTGCTCATTTGGATCCGCAATTTGCTTTGAAGACACAGCAAGCTGAAGGTCGTCGCACAACCCGGCATAGTGGTCAGTAAGTCACCTCTTCCAGTTTACCAGATACACCAACCCGGAAGCGTCGTCCAGAGGTTTCTTGTTCTC
>NW_025244575.1:0-2745 GCF_018294505.1 Triticum aestivum
TACACGGTGTTGGAGTTGGAAGCACGGTCCATAAGTAGCCGAAACACCTTAGGAGACACAACTCACAACACAAACAAAATTGGGTTAAGTTGGGGTGGCGGAAGTGTATAGTGGTCAAGTCTATGCGGAAGTGGTGGTGGTGGTTGATGAAGAAGAAACCGTCCCTAAGTAGCCTAGACACCTTAGGAGACTCAAATCACTCCTCAAGCAACCACGAATGCGATGGGGAACAAAATTGGTTAGGTTGCGGAAGTCGGTGGTGGTGTGGCGGAGGATGTGGTGGAAGCCCTAGGCAAATATGCCAAAGTTCCAAAACTTTGATGGGGTCAAATGGTTTTCGTGGTATTTTTGTGAGAAGGGGGATGTCAAGAGCTTCAAAACGAGCTAAAGAACGCGAAAATCGGACTCCGGATGAATTAGTTATGGCCGAAACAAAATTTGAGCGAAATCAGTTTTTACAGGTAACGGACGTCGTGACAAGGTCAGATGTCCGGGGGCCGGACGTCCGGGCGGGCTTGGAAATCCATAAATTCGGCTCGGGTTAGGGGTTCCGGTCGTCCGGAAAAGGTCGGACGTCCGTTCGTTCCAGGGGCTCCAGATGTACGTAAAGTGTTGGTCGTCCGAGGGTCGGGGTCAATGCGAGATGCGAGTTTCGGGACGCGATTTTGGGCGGAATTTGGGGATTTTGGGGTCAAAATAGAGGGGATTTTCATGGATGAAAGATGGGGAAACTTGGGGAGATGCTAGATCCACTTGAAACCAAGCAAATCTATGGATCAAATCCAACAAAACTTCGTCAAATCAACAAATCACAAAAAAATTTAAGGCTATTTTTTGGTCGGGATTTTCGAAATTGGGGAAGAACAGAACAAAATTAGGCTAGAAATGAAGAGGGGAGGCTCCGAAATCATGATCAACGTGGCTCATGATACCAAGATGATATCATGAGACAAGTTGGCTCTCATCCAAGATGATGTAGGTTTGAACCCTAATCGGCCGATCTTTCACGAACGGAGCGGATCCCACGAAGAACACGAAGAACACGAGGAGGGAAACGAGGGGAAAATCACAAGGGGAACACAAGAGAACACTCAAACCAACAAGTATGATCACACATGTGCTAGATCCTCGAAACACGGTAGGAGATACAAGATCCAAAGTCAACAACGGACGGTACATGGTAGCCGGTTCTTCTCCAAAGGAGGTCTTGAGTTCTTCCCTAACAAGGGGTCTTGAATCCGCTTGGGGGATCTTCTCCGGTGGAGGCTCAAATCTCCGAGGAGAAGGTAACCAAGTGGATGAGCAAAGCTCTCACACGAAATATGAGCTAATCCTTTGCTAACCCTCAAATGGTGGAGGTGGAGGAGTATATATAGTCTAGGGCCACGAAGGGGTAAGTGAGGGTGAAGGGATACATGGGCTCGGCCCGATACACTGTGCACAGACAGGCGTCGGACGTCCGACGGGTACCGAATGTCCGGTGGCTCGCGAGGGTGCGGTCGTCCGGTACTTGTCGGACGTCCGGTGTTTTGGCTCGGGGAAGCCATCGTCGGATTTCCGGACAGGGCCGGTCGTCCGGGCGCTGGAGGATGTTGGACGTCCGGTCAGCGTCGGTCGTCCGACCGCTGTAGGTCTCGCTGGCTGGGACTTGGGCTGGCTGGTGAAGACTCCAGGCGTCGGACGTCCGGTCCAGACCTGATAGAGGCGAGGGTCCCGATCTTTCGATGAGATGATAACTATCGATTTGGTGAAGATGACTTTGACGATCCGACTACAAATGTGCACAACGTTGCGCCTTAGCAATCGCTAAACCAACTCCGAGAGGTTATTGACCACGCTGGAGCACAATCAACCTGACCACGAAGGTCTATTCCTACAAGCAATCGAAGAACGAGCAAGAATATGATAAAGCAATCTGAATATTGCGAATATATATGAAGTATTGATAATGGTGGGGATCCGTAAGCGGTCTTGGTCTGGTCGTTGGACACAAACGAAGTACACGAAGTTGCAATGGCTAACTTTTAACTAAACAAATTCCAAGGAAAAGCTACTACATGGATCTACTTATATAGGAGCAAGGGGTGGCGGCCAAGGAGGTGGGAGGACGTCCCAAGGCAGCCTAAAACTAAATCCAGGTCGTACAAGGCCAATGGGCCGAAGTGGAGGTGATGTAACACCTTTGGACTTGTAGTTTGACTCGGATTCTGCTGCAGCATCAGATTGTATTGTCCACAACTCAACGCTCCGGACGAATTTGAAGATGATTCCAATTGTGTTGGAAAGTGCACGAAATCTAGTTTCCAACAAAAAAAGAATCACCCAATTCGGAGTCCGTATGAAAAACTTGTGTGCGTTTTGAGTCAGGTATGTCTGTGCAGTCCGAATCTGAATCCAGAACGTGAGAGACTTGGACTCTATCTTCTCTTGGGCCAAAAGTGACGTGAGAGAACTTTTTGGACAGCAAATAAACATCTCTTTCTTCCTTATCTTCATATGTGGATTGTACAAATGTCCCATACACCTGCAATTAGACAAAACACAAAAGTGTGTGAAGTATTTTTGTTCTGGATAACATAAATAGATTATTGAATAGTTTGCACTAGAAATCACCTGACAAATATGCATATATGCAATATTTTTGGTCATATCCAAGGTAGTCATGTCCTCATCATCCTCCCCTTCTTGAAAATAAAGCCGTCCTCGGCGTTGCTTAATCTGAAATGTGGCTAACAAAAGAGACAA
>NW_025244576.1:0-2745 GCF_018294505.1 Triticum aestivum
GGTTGATAGAAAATCGTGTAGGGCGCCAAGGCGATGGCCCATTTGGCCACCCGGCCGGATGCATCCCGGCTGCCTATGATCTCGGCGAGCGGGGCAGTGCACACGACCGTGATGGGGTGCTCTTGGAAGTAGGGCTTCAATTTCTTGGCAGCGAAGTACACCCCATAGCACATCTTCTGGTAGTGCGGGTAGTTTTGCTTCGAGCTAGACAGTACTTCGCTGAGATAGTAGACCGGCCTCTGGACCAGCTGGGCTCGGCCTTCCTCCGGGCGCTGGACCACAACAACAGTGCTGACGACTCGGCTTGTCGCGGCGATGTAGAGGAGCATGGGCTTCTTCTCAGTAGGCGCAGCCAGGACAGGCGGAGTGGTCAACATTTTCTTCAACTCATGAAAGGCTTGGTCGGCTTGATCATTCCACTCAAAGTGAGTGGACTTCTTCATGAGTCGGTACAGGGGGAGAGCCTTCTCTCCTAGTCGGCTGATAAAACGGTTCAGGGAGGCTAAGCAGCCGGTGAACTTCTGCACATCTCGCAGCTTGGTGGGAATCTCCATCCTCTCGATGGCTTTGATCTTGACAGGGTTGCACTCAATGCCACGTTCGGAGACCAGGAAGCCTAGCAGCTGGCCGGCTGGCACTCCGAACACGCACTTCTCGGGGTTGAGCTTGATCTGGAATCGGCGCAAGTTGGCAAATGTTTCCTTCAGGTCTTCCAGTAAGGTACCGCGCTTCTCTGTCTTCACCACAATGTCGTCTACGTAGACGTGGGCATTTCTGCCGAGTTGTTTCAAGAGACATTTCTGCATGCAACGCTGCAAAGTGGCACCAGCGTTTCTCAAGCCGAATGTCATCGTCAGGTAGCAGAAAGCTCCAAAGGGTGTGATGAAGGCAGTCTTCAGGCGGTTAGCCGGGTCCAACTTGATCTGGTGATACCCTGAGTATGCATCCAAAAAACTTAACAGCTCGCATCCGGCTGTGGAGTCTATCACTTGGTCAATCCGTGGCAAAGCGAACGGATCCTTTGGGCAGGCCTTGTTCAAACTTGTGTAGTCTATACACATGCGCCACTTCTTATTCTTCTTCAAAACCAGAACTGGATTGGCAAGCCATTCTGGAAAGAACACTTCCATGATGAAGCCGGCTGCAAGGAGCCGGGCTATCTCTTCTCCCACGATTCTTCGCTTTTCTTCTGATAGTCGGCGGAGGGGTTGCTTGACCGGCTTCGCATCAGCTCGGACATGTAATTTGTGCTCGGCAAAATCCTTCGGGACACCCGGCATGTCCTTTGGGGACCATGCAAAGATGTCTCGATTCTCACGGAGGAAGTCGGCGAGCTCGCCTTCCTATTTACTGTCCAAGTTCGCCCCAATCACGGCGAACCTCTCCGGGTGCTCCGGGTCTAGAGGTATCTTCTTCGTCTCTTTCGCAGGCTGGAAGGAGCCCTGTGCATCACAGTCCTTGGGGTTTGGGGACAAGGCCAGCTGCTTGCCGGCCATGGCCACAACCCGTTCCAGCATCTTCTTCTCTTCTGCCACCACGAGGGACTCGGCCAGCCGGCTACTGGCCATGGCGCACTCGGTGGACTTCTTGTAGTCGCCGGCTACCGTGATGATCCCCTTCGAGCTCGGCATCTTCATCTTCAGGTAGGCATAGTGGGGCACAGCCATGAACTTGGCCAAAGCAGGTCGGCCAAGTAGTGCATGATAGGGGCTCTCCAAATCCACCACCTCGAACCATATTGCTTCCCGGCGAAAGTGATCTTTGTCTCCGAAGAGAACATCCATTTTGATCTTGCCGATTGGAGAGCAAGATAGGCCGGGTACGATTCCATGGAAGACGGTGCGGCTCGGCATGAGCTGCTTTGCTTTGATGTTCAGCTTGTCCATGGTGTCGCGGTACAGTATGTTGATACTGCTTCCGCCGTCTATCAGGACGCGGGAAAATCTGGCGGCTCACCTCTCCGTCGCAAGGGTGACGTCCAAGACCATAGCATAGGAGCCGGGCGAAGGCATCACCTCTGGGTGGTCGGCCTGGCTCCAGCTGATGGGCTTTTCCGACCAGTGCATGAACTCGGCGGTGCTAGAGGCGACTGCGTTTACTTCTTGGTGTTGCCGGCGTCGGCTGCGCTTGTCGTTGACTTGACTCGTGAAGACGACGTAGGCGTCGTGCGCTTCGGGGAACTCGTCTTGGATGGCGCCGACTGCCGGCCGGGCCGCCGGCTGCTGGGGAGCTGGAGGCGGCGGGCCGGGAGGCGGAGGCGGCACCATCCCTTCGCCCTTGGCGATGCGGGTGAGCCAGTGGCATTTCCGGGTTGTATGGTTGGACGGCTTCGCGCCGCTGTGGAACTTGCAGGGAGCATCGAGTGCTTGTTCGTAGGAGAAGGACGGCTGCCAGGGCGGCCGACCTCCCTTCTTCTTGGGAGCGGGCCGCTCCTCGGGCTGCTCGTCTTCAACTGTGGCCACCTGCCGGCTGGAGGAAGTCGGCATGGGGCCCTTGCGCTTGTGGTCGTTCTGGTAGGGGCGACGGTTAGGGTCGCCAGCCGGCGTCTTGGGAGCCGGAGCAACTACCTTCCCCGAGGCGTCCACTCGGAGCTCGGTCTTCATGGAGGAGTCGGCAGTGGCATACTTGTCGGCGGTGATCAGTAACTCATCGAGGGTAGCCGGCTCGTCGCAGAGGAGTCGGTGCTTGAGGAGGGTGCCCTCTCGGCACCCGGCGGTGAAGTACTCGATGGCCTGGACCTCGTGC
>NW_025244577.1:0-2745 GCF_018294505.1 Triticum aestivum
CCGACTAATGTTGCTGTGATGTAGTAGAAATTTGAAACAGGGGCTAAGTTTGTAAATTTCCTCGCATTTGAGACAAGAGCGCCCCGAATACATGGTTCCCCCCTTCCTCTCTACCTCCCTTTTCCCCATTCGTACTCCGTGGGCGCCAAAACACCCTCTCCACCCCACCCTCCTCCGTCCGCTGTCGTCCGCCATCCCATCCACCGCCGTCCTCCTCTACCATGCTGGAGCTGGTACCCCGACGCCGCCGTCCATTACAAGAGATCGACCTCTCTCATCCACGGCTTAGGACCGGGATCCTTGCATCCCGTCCTCTCGCTTCATCCCCTCCGTCGTCCACCTTGTCGGCGCCGCTCCTACAATCGTCTCGTCCACCGCGCCCTGCCGCCACCGTCTACCCTCCTAGATCTGCTTCCACGCCGCCGACAGCCATCCCTACCGCAGCACCGTCAAATTCTCAGCAGATGCATACACGGCGCTGCACTAGAGGCGGTACTCTTTCGTATGCTTATGGTTTTCCGCTTTTATATTCCACACTAGTTAAATCACAGTAGACAAAATTTCAAAATTGGGTCAGTCGATTTTACAGAGGTCGCCGGAGTTGGCCGGTGCGAACGAAACTCATACGCTCCCCACCTGTTGACTCTTGTTCCGAATATGATCCTAATGACTCTTGTTCAAAATTACCACATATAGAGAGACAACATGGAATTGCATTTCTTTGGGCGCTGTGATTCATCATGAGTGGGCAACCAACATTGTATGCAATGAAGCGGAACCTCAAGAATATGCTTCGTCTTCTGTTCTTTAACATGTTCCTCTTTGTTTATTCTATATTTAGTACGTACAGTATGTTCCTTGTCAGGAAGGGGCGCAGGGACATCTGCAATCAACAGCTGATAGAGCTGGCCTGTACGTGACCGATAGGCTTTCAATTACTAGCGGCAATACAACACCGTATTTTCAAGCCAGTTCCACATTCCCGATTTATATATCATGGTTATGGTAACCCCTGTTATGTACACTATGATCTGCCTAGTTGCTGTGTTCTCTTGTTATCATGGTTTGGCAATAAACTCTCTATACAGTATATTATGAAACTATCATCTGCCAGCTATCCTTACTTCTGGAGCCTATTTTTTTGTGTACTTGTGCCAAATTATATAAATGCACGCACCATATTACAGCACACATGAGCTCTCTCATCAGAATCCAGTGATAGCACACAAGTGTTTACAGGGGCGCCCCTATATTAGAATATCATCTGCATTACAAAGATAATCTCACAACTATTTATGTTTGCATGGTTCTCAAATATTATACGCAATTACAGTGAATATCAGAATCCACACATCAGAAGAATATTGTGGAACACTGCAATCACTTACAAAATTGGCACCAAGGCATTGGGTGCCATTCTGGAAGCAATGAAACTCATACGCTCCCCACCTGTTGATTCCTGTTCAGAATATCATCCTAATGACTATTCTAACCTCGAGGAGTCAAAGTCAGATGGCCTCTCTTGTTCACCCATCAAGGTGCATGTTCTAATTTGGCAAGGTTTTATTGATTGCGCGTATCTTGCATATGTTGTCTTGCATTTCTTCTCCTTTGTTGCACCGCCATCTGCTTAGTTTACTCATCATATAAGTCGAGATGCCATGCCCATCCATTATCAATACATATTCCATCTGTCATCATACCATGTTTTCCCACTCAAATGATGTTCTTGTGCATCAGACATCAAAAAGGAAGAGGGTGATTGCCGAACCCGAAGGAGCACCAGCAAAGTCCTTGAAAAACGTGGTGGTGCCGGAGAAATCGGACAGCGCCCCACTTAAATTGGTTGTACAACCAGTGACACAAAACGTAGGACCGACTCCAGTAGACTGTACCCATCCTTCACTGGCCACACCACTAGCCCCACCACATAGGACTTGCACTCCAGCAAAAGGTATACTGATTTCATTGGCCATAGCACCAGCTGTACCACAAAAAAATCCCACTCCAGCAAAAAGTACAACAAGTCCACCGGCCGAAGACCTATCCCAACTGCAGAGATGGCCAATTCCTGCAGATTGGAACCCCATTCCATTTATTCCCAGTTTAAAAGACAATTCTTTCAATGTTGTTAGGGACTACCACTACTAGGAAAACGCTTATAGACAGAAGTTTACCAGTAGCGTTTGTTTGTGACCCCACGCTACTAGTAGTTAGTAGTAGCGCTGGCTAGAAAGAGCGCAACTGGTATAAGTTAGCAGCAACACTTGTTATCTAAATCCACGCTACTGCTAAGTGTAACACACCACAATATCTGATCACTAAATATTAGCAGCTCTTGTCGCGCAACCAGCGCTACTGTTAGTTTTGGATCTATAGCTCTTGTTGATATAGACGCGCTACTGCTATTTTTTCTTTCTATAAAATTTTACCAGTAGCGTGTTATTTTAGCCTGCGCTATATGTAGTGCACCACCAGCCGTAGATATTTTGCAAGCTACCATAGCAGTACCACGCATAGGGGACCCGCGCTACTGCTATGCCCGCAAGCCACCCACCACCTTTCCCCCCCTTCCTCCCCTTTCTTCTTCCTCCCCCCTTCCTTTCTACCCCTTTCCTTGCACCTTGGTTGTTCCAATGCTCCCCCTCCACCACCCCTCCATTAGAGCCCTCCCTTCCCCTCTTCTTTGCCCTTCCATCACCCCCTCTTCTTTGCCCCTCCACCACCCCTCCATTAGAGCCCTCC
>NW_025244578.1:0-2745 GCF_018294505.1 Triticum aestivum
GGGGGGTGCAATGGAGGAGGGGCATAGGTTTCGCGGCTCGGGAGAAGGGAGCTTCTGGGGAGAGGGTGATTTTGCGCCCACGAGGTATGAATGGGGAATTGGGAGGGGAGTGGAACCATGTCTTACGGACGCATTGGTTTGAAATGTAGGGGGGGAGTTATAGTTCTACCCCTGCCTTTAGGCTTCTCGGCTTGGGTCTGTGTACTGAGGGTCGGGGATAGAAGAGTAACTTTGCTTCTCCCCAAATAGTGGGCGCGAGCGATGTTGGGCGAGGATGGCATGTGATACGTCTCCAACGTATCTATAATTTTGATTGTTCCATGCTATTATATTACCTCTATTGGACGTTTATGGGCTTTATTCTACCCATTTATATCATTTTTGGGACTAACCTACTAACCGGAAGCCCAACCCATATTGCTGTTTATTTTGCCTATTTCAGTATTTCGAAGAAAAGGAATATCAAATGGAGTCCAAACGGAATGAAACCTTTTTGGAACAAATCTGATACGTAGAGCCTGGAGTGCAAGTCAAGAAAGCTCCGAGGGCCCCATGAGATAGGAGGGCGCGCCCCCCTAGGGGTGTGCCCCCCTGTCTCGTGGGCCCCTTGGGCGTCCACCGACGTACTTCTTTCTCCTATATATATCCACGGACCCCGAAAACATCCAGGAGCACCACGAAACACAATTTCCACCGCCGTAACCTTCTTTATCCGCGAGATCCCATCTTGGAGCCTTTGTCGGCAGTCTGCCGGAGGGGGAATCGATCACGGAGGGCTTCTACATCAACACCATAGCCTCTCCGATGAGTTGTGAGTAGTTTACCACAGACCTACGGGTCCATAGTTATTAGCTAGATGTCTTCTTCTCTCTTTTTGGATCTCAATACAATGTTCTCCCCCTCTCTTGTGGATATCTATTCGATGTAATCTCTTTTTGCGGTGTGTTTGTCGAGATCCGATGAATTGTGGGTTTATGATCAAGTTTATCTATGAATAATATTGGAATCTTCTCTGAATTCTTTTATGTATGGTTGAGTTATCTTTACAAGTCTCTTCGAATTATCAGTTTGGGTTGGCCTACTAGATTTATCTTTCTTGCCATGGGAGAAGTGTTTAGCTTTGGGTTCAATCTTGCGGTGATCTTACCCAGTGACAGAAAGGGTTGCAAGACACGTATTGTATTGTTGCCATCGAGGATAACAACATGGGGTTTATATCATATTGCATGAGTATATCCCTCTACATCATGTCATCTTGCTTAATGTGTTGCTCTGTTCTTATGAACTTAATACTATAGATGCATGCTGGACAGCGGTCGATGTGTGGAGTAATAGTAGTAGATGCAGGCAGGAGTCGGTCTACTTTTTATGGACGTGATGCCTATATACATGATCATGCCTAGATAACGTCATAATTATTCGCTTTTCTATCAATTGCTCGACAGTAATTTGTTCACCCACCATAATACTTATGCTCTCGAGAGAAGCCTCTAGTGAAACCTATGGCCCCCGGGTCTATCTCTTATCATATTTGCTTTCAATCTACTTTTATTTGCATCTTTATTTTCTGCATCTATATTATAAAATACCAAAAATATATTTATCTTATCATACTATCTCTATCAGATCTCACTTTCGTAAGTGACCGTGAAGGGATTGACAACCCCTTTATTGCGTTGGTTGCGAGTTCTTAGTTTGTTTGTGTAGGTGCATGGGACTTTTGAGGAGCCTCCTACTGGATTGATACCTTGGTTCTCAAAACTCAGGGAAATACTTACTCTACACTTTGCTGCATCACCCTCTCCTCTTCGGGGAAAACCAACGCTAGCTCAAGACGTAGCAGCGTGTTTTTAAATATAGTGGGCGCGAGCGATTTTGGGCGAGGAGAGCGTGTTTTGAAATAGTGGGTGTGAGCTAACAAGGAGAGTGTGTTTTGCTGACCATGGTTTATGAATTATTCGGCACATGTCATTTTGGCCGAGGAGAAGGTGCGCTTGGATGAAGTTACGAACCTACCCTCAAAGTACAACGGGCCAATTGATGTGTCTCCCACAGAGACCGGTAATTTCTTTTCTCCCATTTATTTGCTCGAGAAAATTCTACCAAGCAGAGGGTGTTTAATGGTTCATTCAAATTTTGGGAGAACGAGCATCCACGTCTACCTTACCAAGTCGATTTGAATCAAATTTTGAAATATTAGTTTGCCACTTCTTGTTTAAATGGAGAGATGATGCTCGGGAGTAATGTGTCTTTTACATGCTCGTTGCTAGAGATTTACTATATGACAAATAGTTGACCCACTCAAAAACAGGATTCAAACCCAAAATGAAATATCTCGATTCAATGAAATAGCTCGTTCACCAGGTCAAAATAGTGAACTAAATCCAAAATTGAACACCTCAATCGAGTAGCATGTTGTACAGTATTATAGTACTCCATGAACATGGTGAAACTCAAATTAATGAACTTGTTTGATATACACATATCTCCATTCATGTGTGGATAGCAGACAACATGTTCTACAATTTAAATATTTTAATGCAAGTTTATATCGAAACATGGTTTATATCAGTCTTTGATGCATAAAACGCGACCTCCCCCTCTCCCGGACTACTTTCTCTCTCTCAACGACAATCTTCAATTCTGTGGCACGCATCCAACACACAAACCTTGTTGGTCCCTCTCCCTCTCTCTCCCTCTCTCTCCATTTCTCTCTCTCTCTCTCTCTCTCTCTCTCTCTCTCTC
>NW_025244579.1:0-2745 GCF_018294505.1 Triticum aestivum
TAGAGCTATAAATGTATGAAAGCTCAACAAAAGAAACTAGTGGGTGTGCATCTAACTTGCTTGCTCAAGAAGACCTAGGGCATTTTGAGGAAGCCCATCGTTGGAATATACAAGCCAAGTTCTATAATGAAAAATTCCCACTAGTATATGAAAATGACAACAAATGAGACTCTCTTTATGAAGAACACGGTGCTACTTTGAAGCACAAGTGTGGAAAAAGATAGTAGCATTATCCCCCCTTCTTGATTTTGGGCCTTTATTTTTTTATTTGGCCTTTTTAAGGGACAATGCTCTAATAATGATGATCATCACACTTCTATTTATTTACAACTCATGAGTTACAACTCAAAACTAGAACAAGATATGACTCTATATGAATGCCTCCGGCGGTGTACCGGGATGGGCAATGAATCAAGAGTGACATGTATGAAAATTATGAAAGTGGCTTTGCCACAAATACGATGTCAACTACATGATCATGCAAGGCAATATGACAATGATGATGCATGTCATGATGAACGGAACGGTGGAAAGTTGCATGGCAATATATCTCGGAATGGCTATGGAAATGCCATAATAGGTAGGTATGGTGGCTATTTTGAGGAAGATATAAGGAGGTTTATGTGTGATAGAGCGTATCGTATCACAGGGTTTGGATGCACCGGCGAAGTTTGCACCAACTCTCAAGGTGAGAAAGGCAATGCACGGTACCGAAGAGGCTAGCAATGATGGAAAGGTAAAAGTGCGTATAATCCATGGACTCACATTAGTCATAAAGAACTCATATACTTATTGCAAAAATCTACAAGTCATCAAAAACCAAGCTCTACGCGCATTCTCCTAGGGGGACAGATTGGTAGGAAAAGACCATCGCTCATCCCCGACCG
This sequence comes from Triticum aestivum, assembly GCF_018294505.1. Taxonomy (NCBI): domain Eukaryota; kingdom Viridiplantae; phylum Streptophyta; class Magnoliopsida; order Poales; family Poaceae; genus Triticum; species Triticum aestivum. The sequence goes on from NW_025244579.1 coordinate 888, forward strand.
CCACTCATAAGGATGACAATCTAAGAACACCTCATGTTTCAAATTTGTTACACAACGGTTACCATACGTGCATGCTACGGGACTTGCCAACTTCAACACAAGTATGACTCTAATATCACCACCTCCATATCTCAAAACAATTATCAAGCATCAAATCGATCATAGAATACAATTCACTTCCTATGATAGTTTTTATTATACCCAACTTGGATGCCCATCATTCTAGGACCAATTTTATAACCATAGCAAATACCATGCTGTTCTAAAAGACTCTCAAAATAATATAAGTGAAGCATGAGAGATCATCAATTTCTACAAAATAGAACCACCATCGTGCTCTAAAAGATATAAGTGAAGTACAAGAGCAAAACTATCTAGCTCAAAAGATATAAGTGAAGCACATAGAGTATTCTAAAAAATTCCAAATCATGTGGGTTTCTCCCAAAAGGTGTGTACAGCAAGGATGATTGTGGTAATCTAAAAAGCAATGACTAATATCATACAAGACACTCCAAGCAAAACACATATCATGTGGCGAATAAAAATATAGCTCCAAGTAAAGTTACCGATAGACGAAGACGAAAGAGGGGATGCCTTCCGGGGCATCCCCAAGCTTAGGCTTTTGGTTATCCTTGAATATCTTGGGGTGCCATGGGCATCCCCAAGCTTAGGCTCTTGCCACTCCTTATTCCATAGTCCATCAAATCTTTACCCAAAACTTGAAAACTTCACAACACAAAACTCAACAGGAAATCTCATAAGCTCCGTTAGTGCAAGAAAGAAAAACCACCACATAAGGTACTGTAATGAACTCATTCTTTATTTATATTGGTGTTAAATCTACTATATTCCAACTTCTCTATGGTCCATACCCCCCGATACTAGCCATAGATGCATCAAAATAAGCAAACAACACACGAAAAACAGAATCTGTCAAAAACAGAACAGTCTCTAGCAATCTGTAACTTTCAAATACTTCTGGAACTCTAAAAATCCTACAAAAATAGGAAGTCCTGGGAAATTTGTCTATTGATGTACTTCAGAAATAATCAACGCAAAATCACGTTTCTGTGATTTACTGAAATTATTTTCGTGCGCGCAAAAGTTTCTGTTTTTCAGCAGAATCAAATTAACTATCACCGTAGGTTATCCTATAGGTTCTACTTGGCACAAACACTAATTAAAACATGAAAACACATCTAAACAGAAGATCTATGAAATACTTATTACTAAGCAGAAGCAAAAAACAAAAATAAAATTGGGTTGCCTCCCAACTAGCGCTATCGTTTAACGCCCCTAGCTAGGCATAAAAGCGAGAAAAGATCTAAGTAGTGCTGTCTTTAGTTTCTAATTTTTTAGCGGAGTCTTGTTCAAATCCGGGAGGTTCTTTACGTTTCCCTTCATACTCAGAATTTTTTAGATCCAAAGAATCCAACCGCTTATTACAAAGGGTAATCAACATATTGATGCGGTGAAGATTTCGGCTAACACTCTTAAGAGGTTCAAGGGACTTTTGTAAAAATTTTGTTACTAAGCAATTTTTTTAAAAAACTTGTGTCTCCTCCGGGGTATGGTGATACCCCCCTTTTTGAGGTAGTGTTCCCACCATTCCCTCTGTGACTTCATGCGCAATACTGGGATCAATCTCGATAAAATTTCCTTTGGCAACACAATCCAAGAGTTGTCTATGGGACATATTTAGTCCAACATAAAAATTGCGAAGAACAATTCTAAAACTCACCTCTGAAGTGCAGTTACGGCAAGATTCCATCATCCTAAACCAAGCATCTTTCAAGTTTTCTCCTTGCCTTTGCTTGAAGTGAAGAACTTCAAACTCGGGAGACAAAGGAGAAGATAG
>NW_025244580.1:0-2745 GCF_018294505.1 Triticum aestivum
CCAAGTTGTGGCAACTACCTCCATCGATGATGACCTTGATGGACCTTCCAGTGATGCCGGCCTTAGTGTGGAAGATGTGGCACCGTTGGTCTTCTTCTTGTTGATGTTGAAGCGTCAAGACTTTGGAGACAACGAGAGCGGGGCTCGAATCCTCATCACAAAAGACTTGATCATGTTCATCCTTGTTCACGCGCCGGTGCATGGCCACTTGCTCAATAGCTTCCATTTCATCTTCACTCATTGAGTCGTAGGTGCCATCGTCGTTGAGGATCATGGTGCGCTTGTTGGTGCATTGGAAGGCTTTGTGGCCTCGGCCGCCATAAGTGAAACATTTGAAGGAGCTTGTCTTGACGGTCTCATCAGTTGGAGTAGATGGTGAAGCACGCGGCTTGAAGTTGCTTGTCGTAGGAGGAAGGCGACTTGAACTTGCCGAAGTTTTCTTGTAACTTGACTTGTCATCGTTGCTTGGAGAAGATTTGGTTGACGTAGATGTTGGAGGAGTCGTTGAAGCTTGGATGTTGGAGAAGCCGTAGGTCTTGGATGAGTACTTGGCGTACTTGAAGTCATCTTGCACTTGACGTTCCGCTTTGGTTGCTTGATGCACGAGCTCAATGAGGTTGGAATAGGGTTGGAAGTCGGCAATCTTCTTGATGGGATGATTGAGTCCATTCAAGAAACGTGCCATTGTTTGCTCATCATCTTCCTTGACATTGGCTCGAATCATGGCTATCTCCATTTCCTTGTAGTATTCTTCAACACTCTTTGTTCCTTGCTTGAGGAGTTGTAGTTTCTTGAAGAGATCGCGGTTGTAGTAGGTTGGTACGAAGCGTGCCCGCATGACATCCTTCATTTGAGTCCAAGTGGTGATTGGTGGTTCACCTCATGCTTCACGGCGTTCAAGGACTTGTTCCCACCATATGAGCACATAGTCTTGGAACTCAACTGATGCCATAGCGATCTTCTTCTCTTCCTCAAAGTTTTGCAAACGAAAGATTTTGTCGACCTTCAATGCCCATGAGAGGTATTCTTCGGGATCATTGGTTCCATTGAACTTGGGCATTGTGAATTTGAGCTTGCCATAGCGTTGCTCTTCATTGTGTTGTTGGCGATGGTGAGAATGACATCCTTGACGTGGAGGATAGTCATCCTCATGTTGCTCTTGGCGCGGAGGAAGTCCATGATCAACTTGCTCTTGTTGAACTTGAGGTTGAAGAGGAGCTTGACGAGCTTGAGGAGGGGCTTGTGGAGCTTGACATTGCACACGCGGTAGGTAGTTCCTCTCTTGGATTTCTTCTCGAAGAGCTTCCTCTTGATTGCGCCGTTCGCGATTGCGGTTGGCGATGGCTCGACTTGATTCTTGAAGGGCACGTTGTGCCTCAAGAGCTTGCGCTTCATGTTGTTGTTGTTGAAGACGTTGAGCCTCGACGTCTTGTTCTTCTTGGTGTAGACGCGCTCGTTCCTCTTCTTGGCGCCATAGTCGTTGCCGTTCTTGAGCTTGAGCAAAAGCTACTTGGTTTGATTGAGGACGAGGGACTTGCTCATCGACTTGCTCTTGTGAATGCTTGTCTTGTAGTGGTTTCCGAGATGCATGACGGTCTTGATGCGCGGCTCGTCGAAGAATGGTCGATGACGGTGTACTTGAGCCGGAGAAGGTGTCATCGGAGTGTCGACTCGAGCGGCTCCATCTTGAGGAGGAAGAAGTGGAATGATGCCGGTTCCTCATCAAGGCGCGGATCTCGTCCATTCTTGCATCATTTTCTTGCTTGTGAGAGTCGAACTTGTCGTCAAAGTAGTCTCTTGTACGTTGCTCAGAGAGTCGCAAGTCGGTGGCGAGGTTGTCGATGCAGTTGCTCATAGCTTTTTGCTCTTGGTGTAACGCCCTTTGAGCACCAAAGAGGTGGCTCTTTGTGACGAATGATGACATGTCGTCGCCGTTCTCGATGAGAGGTGGATTTGTCGAAGAACTTGGCCTATCCATCATACCAAGCAAAATGTAAGTGGTAGAGGGAAAAGAACGTGTACCAAATGTACCTTGACCGATGTTGAAGATGAATCAAATTCACTCAAATGCGGACAATGAAATAGCACTGTTGGTACCAATTCTTGTCGGTTCTCACACCTACACAAGTAAAAGCTTTTGGTGGAGCTTGGTTAGGATGGTGGCACAAAATTTGGTGCAATAGTAAGTGAGCTTCAATAATGTTGGAAATGATTCACAAATTTGCAAATGCAACAAGTAGACCAAGCAATTAATGGTACACGGAAACACACACGCAAATAGATAAGTGGGATTGTGCAAACCAAAAGTGAGCCAAAATGTGGAAACCACGAAATGCTTTTGTTGCACAATACTAGAGAGACGCTAGCACGATTGCACAATAGGCGGATACGCAAACTTGTGCACAACCTACTAGACAAAAATGCTACGATCTCTATCCCAAGTATGCTATATGTATGATATTTCGGTGCTATGATCCAAGATGATCGGATATGACAATCTTAATGTTGTATGATGCTATGGTTCTCGCTTATAAGCTCTTTGCTTATCTTTCTCTTTTGCTTAAAAGCTTGGGTGGCTCTTCACTTTTGAGCTCTTTTCTCATGCAAAACTTCACGAACCAAGATAGCAATTGCGTATGCTATGACAACTTTGTGACACACAAGTTGATCTCAAGATATGCACCACTATGGTATGATATGTATGCTATGTTGTATGATCACTAATGTGCACAAGTCACGTTGCCG
>NW_025244581.1:0-2745 GCF_018294505.1 Triticum aestivum
CCAAGTTGTGGCAACTACCTCCATCGATGATGACCTTGATGGACCTTCCAGTGATGCCGGCCTTAGTGTGGAAGATGTGGCACCGTTGGTCTTCTTCTTGTTGATGTTGAAGCGTCAAGACTTTGGAGACAACGAGAGCGGGGCTCGAATCCTCATCACAAAAGACTTGATCATGTTCATCCTTGTTCACGCGCCGGTGCATGGCCACTTGCTCAATAGCTTCCATTTCATCTTCACTCATTGAGTCGTAGGTGCCATCGTCGTTGAGGATCATGGTGCGCTTGTTGGTGCATTGGAAGGCTTTGTGGCCTCGGCCGCCATAAGTGAAACATTTGAAGGAGCTTGTCTTGACGGTCTCATCAGTTGGAGTAGATGGTGAAGCACGCGGCTTGAAGTTGCTTGTCGTAGGAGGAAGGCGACTTGAACTTGCCGAAGTTTTCTTGTAACTTGACTTGTCATCGTTGCTTGGAGAAGATTTGGTTGACGTAGATGTTGGAGGAGTCGTTGAAGCTTGGATGTTGGAGAAGCCGTAGGTCTTGGATGAGTACTTGGCGTACTTGAAGTCATCTTGCACTTGACGTTCCGCTTTGGTTGCTTGATGCACGAGCTCAATGAGGTTGGAATAGGGTTGGAAGTCGGCAATCTTCTTGATGGGATGATTGAGTCCATTCAAGAAACGTGCCATTGTTTGCTCATCATCTTCCTTGACATTGGCTCGAATCATGGCTATCTCCATTTCCTTGTAGTATTCTTCAACACTCTTTGTTCCTTGCTTGAGGAGTTGTAGTTTCTTGAAGAGATCGCGGTTGTAGTAGGTTGGTACGAAGCGTGCCCGCATGACATCCTTCATTTGAGTCCAAGTGGTGATTGGTGGTTCACCTCATGCTTCACGGCGTTCAAGGACTTGTTCCCACCATATGAGCACATAGTCTTGGAACTCAACTGATGCCATAGCGATCTTCTTCTCTTCCTCAAAGTTTTGCAAACGAAAGATTTTGTCGACCTTCAATGCCCATGAGAGGTATTCTTCGGGATCATTGGTTCCATTGAACTTGGGCATTGTGAATTTGAGCTTGCCATAGCGTTGCTCTTCATTGTGTTGTTGGCGATGGTGAGAATGACATCCTTGACGTGGAGGATAGTCATCCTCATGTTGCTCTTGGCGCGGAGGAAGTCCATGATCAACTTGCTCTTGTTGAACTTGAGGTTGAAGAGGAGCTTGACGAGCTTGAGGAGGGGCTTGTGGAGCTTGACATTGCACACGCGGTAGGTAGTTCCTCTCTTGGATTTCTTCTCGAAGAGCTTCCTCTTGATTGCGCCGTTCGCGATTACGGTTGGCGATGGCTCGACTTGATTCTTGAAGGGCACGTTGTGCCTCAAGAGCTTGCGCTTCATGTTGTTGTTGTTGAAGACGTTGAGCCTCGACGTCTTGTTCTTCTTGGTGTAGACGCGCTCGTTCCTCTTCTTGGCGCCATAGTCGTTGCCGTTCTTGAGCTTGAGCAAAAGCTACTTGGTTTGATTGAGGACGAGGGACTTGCTCATCGACTTGCTCTTGTGAATGCTTGTCTTGTAGTGGTTTCCGAGATGCATGACGGTCTTGATGCGCGGCTCGTCGAAGAATGGTCGATGACGGTGTACTTGAGCCGGAGAAGGTGTCATCGGAGTGTCGACTCGAGCGGCTCCGTCTTGAGGAGGAAGAAGTGGAATGATGCCGGTTCCTCATCAAGGCGCGGATCTCGTCCATTCTTGCATCATTTTCTTGCTTGTGAGAGTCGAACTTGTCGTCAAAGTAGTCTCTTGTACGTTGCTCAGAGAGTCGCAAGTCGGTGGCGAGGTTGTCGATGCAGTTGCTCATAGCTTTTTGCTCTTGGTGTAACGCCCTTTGAGCACCAAAGAGGTGGCTCTTTGTGACGAATGATGACATGTCGTCGCCGTTCTCGATGAGAGGTGGATTTGTCGAAGAACTTGGCCTATCCATCATACCAAGCAAAATGTAAGTGGTAGAGGGAAAAGAACGTGTACCAAATGTACCTTGACCGATGTTGAAGATGAATCAAATTCACTCAAATGCGGACAATGAAATAGCACTGTTGGTACCAATTCTTGTCGGTTCTCACACCTACACAAGTAAAAGCTTTTGGTGGAGCTTGGTTAGGATGGTGGCACAAAATTTGGTGCAATAGTAAGTGAGCTTCAATAATGTTGGAAATGATTCACAAATTTGCAAATGCAACAAGTAGACCAAGCAATTAATGGTACACGGAAACACACACGCAAATAGATAAGTGGGATTGTGCAAACCAAAAGTGAGCCAAAATGTGGAAACCACGAAATGCTTTTGTTGCACAATACTAGAGAGACGCTAGCACGATTGCACAATAGGCGGATACGCAAACTTGTGCACAACCTACTAGACAAAAATGCTACGATCTCTATCCCAAGTATGCTATATGTATGATATTTCGGTGCTATGATCCAAGATGATCGGATATGACAATCTTAATGTTGTATGATGCTATGGTTCTCGCTTATAAGCTCTTTGCTTATCTTTCTCTTTTGCTTAAAAGCTTGGGTGGCTCTTCACTTTTGAGCTCTTTTCTCATGCAAAACTTCACGAACCAAGATAGCAATTGCGTATGCTATGACAACTTTGTGACACACAAGTTGATCTCAAGATATGCACCACTATGGTATGATATGTATGCTATGTTGTATGATCACTAATGTGCACAAGTCACGTTGCCG
>NW_025244582.1:0-2745 GCF_018294505.1 Triticum aestivum
TTTTTTTTTTGCCCAACTAGACAGGAACGAGAGAGCAAAAAGTTTTTGCCAAAAATCACTAGTTAAGGAGTACATGTTGCAAAGACCACTCCCACTTCCCAGCTTCCGACAAGGGGCGTTGTACATGTGCGCCACTTGTAGCAAACTGAGAGTTTTTCCTTTTTTACATAGATTCCTTTATTCAAAATGGTTTATTTCTTAAACCGTGCATCCAAATCTCGAACCGTTTCACCGTTGGATTTCTTGCGTCAAGATCTTCAAAACTAAATCCCATGTTTATAGGTTTTGATGAACTTTTTTTGACGAAAAAAACCAGACGAAAAACCAAACCAGGAGCACAGGGTTTTTCCCTTCCAAAAAAGGCACGCACGTGCCTCTCGCAGAATCATAATCGTGACTCTCGCGGAAGCAAAACCATGCCTTTCGCGAAAAAAACATGTTTTTTTTCGTTTCCGAGGCGGCACGGCCGTGCACTACTAGGAAAAGATCTACTAATGGCGCACCGGTTTTGCCTACTAATGGCGCACTACCGGTACGCCATTAGTAGCACGCCACTAGTATTTTTTACTAATGGTGCACCACTGGTGCGCCATTAGTATCTGGTATACTAATGGCGCACCACGCAGTGCGCCATTAGTATGTAAGAACATGCGCCATTAGTATGCCTCCCGGGGGGCCATACGTAACCATGTGCTTTGTCATACTAATGGCGCATGATTGTAAACCTAACGACCAGAGTTCGATCCACGTCGGGGACGAATTTCTGGAATTCTCATGAGGGATGCTTCTTCTATATCAATAAAACCGTGGGTGCTAGTGCCCATGGAGTTTCATTTTTTTTTTCATACTAATGGCGCACTCTGAGGTGATGCGCCATTAGTATCCTTTGGCATACTAATGGCGCACCTGGAGGTGATGCGCCATCAGTATGAATATTTGTTTTTTTCCTTTTCTTTTTGCACAGGTTACAAAATATATTATTGGACAAAATATAGACAGCAGCACACAACAACAACAGATTCATCGAATACAATAGAAGATTAGTCTCCGGATACAATTCATCATATTAGTCTCCGAATTCAAAAGATCGAACGAAGATAAAACATTACAAGTCTCAAGACCGCGAGTATCGAGTTTGTCTTCACATTACAAGTCGATATCGATCATCTAAACTACCATCACATAGAAGAGAGCTGCGGTCATCACGATAAGCATCAACGCGATCAAACTGGTCTTCATCCGGTTCCTCCAACGCTCCCTCCCCTCTCCCGCTAGATAGCGGGCGTATCTGGATTCGGCCTCCGCCCTAGTGGTGTACCCTTTGTAACTGTTACCGCTGAAATGATGAACCTGTCTCCGACACTCCTCCCAGTCGTCATAGACTCCGGGAACCTTACCCTTGTACAAGCCAAACAAAAGGATCGAAAGAGAAAAGCAAGACATTAATAGCATGATTCATGGTCCTGCTAATAAATAGCATCGATTACATCTAAGTTGAACGAATGTCCAAACCAAAGAGACATACGAATTCATAATTACAACATGAGCCAATCAATGTTTCAGAACTACACATCACTACTTTCGACTCGACTCATCGGACTGGAGCGTGGATGAAGCCGTCGTCTATCATGATGGTCATGAAATCGCGGTCGTTGTCACCCTGCATTTGTAGCATTCCATCTATCTCACTGTTGGACGGTTGATATCTGCGGAAGAACTGCCCCGAAGTATGAAGGACATCTTGATGGATGATGTCCGCAAACTCCGACTGGATGCGAAAGAATTCTTGTCTGAGGTCCGCGTCCTGGGTTGCCGACAACCTCGCGGCCCAATCTTTGAGACTATCTGGTAGCAGAAGGTGATGATGGTCCCTTACGATCGCCCGCATGTGATGGAGGGCGTAGTAGGCATCCTTCTGACCGCCAGGCGGCTGCTTGACACAGCAGAACTTTGTATTGTGTGAGAAGGTGTGCTTGCCGTACTTACGAACTGCCTTGGTGAAGGTGCCTCCAGATTTGGCGTAGCCGGGGAGAACATCATGAAGAACTTTCTTGACATTTGTGTAGTCTATCTTGGAGTTACGGTTCGGGTCAAAATACGTGGCCATGGAATATTTCGGGCTTAGGAGGATGAGTGTGCAATGTGTGTCACTGCACAGAACACGGAATGTTAGAAAAAAAAAGAACGGTCGAAATCTAAGAAATCATATGTTACGGGGCGGTTAAGGGATGACTTACTCGGAAAAGTAAGCCACAAGGAAGTTATCCTTATCTGGGTTTGCCAGAATGACGCCTTCGAGGTGTGAACTCGCAACTTGGCGGTCCCCAGCGCTGCTCAAGTGCTTGGCACGCATGTAGAAGGGGTCGACTATCACGATGTCCGGGGTCTTGTCTCTAATGATCCACATCTCCATACTTAGCGAAAACAGCCGAATGAAGGTGTAGTGCAGCGGATGAAGGTTAAACATAGCAAAGATGTCATCAAACCGCAGGACGATCATACCCCTGATGTCGCCATCCACAAAGCCCTTGCCCTCTGGCACCTTGGCCACGAAAACCGGGTATGCCACATCATTCTCTCTGAGACGCCGCTTCTCCAAAGAAAGAACATTGTCGTGCAGACTCCGCATAGCGCCGGTTGCAGCATTGAGCATATTTGGTGGTAGCATCGCCCTACCCGCCACATGCACCCTCCTCGAGATGTCCTAAGCACGGATCGAACTCGGTGCCGGCTGGCTCGCACCGG
>NW_025244583.1:0-2745 GCF_018294505.1 Triticum aestivum
ATGAGCAGATTGAGTGGTGAGTGCAGTCTGAAGATGAACTGCAGGTGGTTCAGGGTTCAGGTTACTGTAGTATGTGTGGGCTTGCTGTTTTCGGATCAATATCAGATTCCATGACGAGTTTTTCAGGTCTAATTGTTCTGATATAGTAAGATGCACCAGGACACCAAACTAGTGCAGTCCTGCAGTACCATTTAGGTCTGCATTCAATATTCTGGTACTTGTACTGCCATTTTACTGTCACTTTTCTTAGCATTACAAACTGCTCAACTATACATGATCCAGCTAGACTGATATAGTCTATAATATGCTACCAGTACCTAAACTCTCCTTCACAATTCACAACCGGAAACCAAGGATACTAGTTTTCGCATCTAGCCCGACCGAGTAGGAAGGTTCGATGTAATATCTGTCAAGCGTACCTCTGTACAATGAAGGGTTCTCATCTCTGACAAAGGTCTCTCTGCATTGAAGGGTTCTCATCAGACAAGTCCTTGGTCAGACCATACAACCTCATTGAGACCCTCGGCGCATAGTAGTTCGCCACCACCCTATGCTCCACGCTCTTCAACCCATCACTGCAAATTAGCTAGACTTTCCTTTTTAAAGAGTCCAGCTGAAATTTTGGAACGAAACAATCAGTTTAGAATAATCAAACATGAAAGAAAATTGCAATGCATATATCTATAAGAGATCTCCAGTGATGTTCACGATGAATGGCGTGACGTCTACCCACCGGTCCTCATGGAGGATTTTGAGGCCTTCGATTTCATCTTGGAGAAGTATGGTCAGGAAGCCAGAGTTTGAATGCTGGCTTGTCCCAATGAAGAGTTCAGGCTGGGGGCAGGGATGGCAGTAATGGCAGAGTATGATCTGTTCTTGGTTGCACTCTATATTTCAAGTATCTTGATCTGAGCCCAAGACCTTCTGAGAGCAGCTCAAACAAAGTGTTCCCCAAATTCTTAACTTGTCCAACGTATACAAACAGCCCATCACTACAAATCAGCATGTTAGCACTGACTGTTTTTTTTCCTGCAACAGGTGAGTTAAGTAACCTTTCTAAAAATTCACAACAACAACAAAATCCTATAGAAAGTAATTTCACTGCTATTTCCTGCCATGTTATCATTAACCAAGGAAGAATTGACACTAATAGTACACACTCCATATAGGTATAAATTATACCATTAGTAATAACTATGCATTGCTCATGTTGTAAAAAGGTATAGAAAGAGAGCAACTGTTCAGGACTGTTCTTAAGAATATAAAGGTGGTTCCACTCCAACCATGGAGATCATACCAAAATCAGTAGATCAGTACTAACTGTAAATCAGACAATGCATCACTGCAATTCAACATATTAGCGCTAAGTGAATTTTTTGGAACAGGTTTCACCTATACTGAAAATTCACAAAAAAAAACAAGGTCCTGTAGAAATACTTTCACTGCATAATTTAACCGTGCCAATTTTTTAATAACCAAGGAAGAACTTACACTAACATTACATACTCCATAAAGGTAAATTAACCATTTGTTAAAACCCATGGACAGTGATCAATTGACCTCTGTTGCGGCAGGAGAAATAAATTTGCACATAGTCTGTTTCCCTCATTAACAAAAAGAGAGAATGGACAAGTTATTTAATGCCAATAAGGAATACGCCAATAAATAGCATGATCGAATGGATTTACTGAAAGATTTGCTACAAATACTATCAGGGGCGCGTGCGCACACCAACACACAGAGTTAACTTGCATAATTTAACTGTGCTAGGAGAAATTACAGTCAGAGAACCAGCGGAGCACTCACCGGGCAGCCGTCCGGTAGGTCGCCGGAGTCAGGCGCCATGCGAAGGATCGAAGTTGCAGTCGTACTTCATCGCTCTCGCCCTCACCGGCTCGCCCGAGTAGAGCCTGGCCTTGTCTCTGTCCTCACCGCCGCCGGCCTCATGGAATCTCGACATCACGTCCGTCGCCGCGGATGCTGGAGAAGGTGGCCTCCAGCATGTGGAGCTCAGCCGTGCGGACGTAGGCGGCGGCCATGGCAGACAGTTGTTATCTTTTCTTTTGGTGTGGCAGGCAATGCGGCCAAAGACAGCTTGCAAGTTTGCAACCGTCTCTGCTGCTCTGCTCTGCTCTTCCTCTGCAATTTCTCTCTGGTGTAAACTTTTAGCAATGATGTTACAGAATGCTTCAAAAAGAAATCTATTCCTGATCCTGCAAATCACACATTCAACACCAACGGTTGTTATCTAGTTTTAATTTGTAAGCTTCAGAACTTTACAAATGATACATTAACAATGAAAACCTAACAAATTTGGTGCCCTGAAACATTATGCTACTGGAGTTGTGTCAATCTTTTTTTTTGTGGGATGGAGCTGTGTCAATCTAATGACAACCCCATCAATGTGCAGGGACGACCCGCAGGCACCGTTCTGGATGAAGAGGTAAATCACGCCTAAATTATCCCCTGACTGTATTATTGGCACAGTTGTGGTGCAGACGCTCAAGTGATATTGCCACTGCTTAGAAAGAGATATTACTGAAAAAGGCGAAACTGTCATGCGTGCTGGGGTGTTGGAAGGATGCGTTCTCCAGTGTTAAAGTCAATGTGGTACTATATGTGACAGCAACGATCTAATTGATGGTGGGTCCATGTTGGGTGGGCACTTGTTGAACGGCCACCATGCGCCGGTAGAGTGTGCACCCTATAGAAAACAATCACGGGATATGCAGAGAAGACTGAAAC
>NW_025244584.1:0-2744 GCF_018294505.1 Triticum aestivum
TTTGTGAATAAGTATTATTCTAATTATGATTCATTGCAATGCACATGAACATTGCTAGTATTTCCAACCATGCAAAAAATTTCCCTAGTATTCCATACTTTCGAGTTTTCCATCTAGATATTAGTCACTCATGATTGATATTTACTTTCAATCATGTACACATATGCACTATGTAACTAGCCTTGCTTATTGGGTTCCAAAGCTTAACTTTCACTCCTACTTACAACATGTAGAGTATTTAACAAAAAACTACCACTTTCAACCAGCCCTAGGAAGAATCTATTATACAAAAAATAGCAAAACATGCCAAAAATTTCTTAATCCACAGCAAAAACTACTACCTACCGATTAGGTTAGTTTAAACCCATTTATGACAGGGTTGGCCCACACGTCCGTGCTAACGAGGCAGCTTAAACCAACACATTTTGTTTGACCGTTGACACGAGGGACCCACATCTGACCTTCTATCATGTTATTCCCCCTCAAATCATTATTTTTCCTGAACATTACTTCAAACAGTACTGATGCGTGTTCGTTAGTGGCGCCGGTGATGAGTGAGTTGGCCGCCGCTTCGCCGGACGACCCGGACACCGCGCTGGCCTCCGCACGGGTTGGCAGGCTGGCCCGAGCATGACTCATGAGCGAGCAAGCCGCCGTGCTGGCCTTCACTTGAGCCAGATGGCTGTCCTTAGCACGGCGCGCATGAGCAAGCCATCACGCCGCCGTGCCAATCTAACTAGCAAACCTTGTAGACAAGCAGCTGGACGAAGCTATCTTGGCTAGCTAGCGGCCGTGAGCACCGGCCGAAGCTGGCATCCGGGCTGCCGCAAGATGGGCAGTGGTAACTGCGTCCCATGGCCGTGGATGACTTGGTGGACGGGCCGGAGGTAGGAGGTCACTCGGGGATTTTTGTGCAGACTGACATGTAGGTCCCACAAGTCATAACGCCCAGTCGAATAGAAGGGGTTGACTTAATGGGCGACATGGGCCCTGTTTGGATACTCTAAGTCAGAGGTTAGATTCTAACCCTGAATTAACTCTAACCAAAGTGGTGTTTGGATGGCAGGGTTAGATTGACAACAAATGTATCCAAACAGGGCCATGGGTTGAAACATGCCTACAACGGCACTTTGTAGAGTAGTCGTTTCTTGGTAGGGCTGGTTGGTAAGAGCATGTACAATGGTTGATAAGGTAGTCTTAGCTTAAGTCTACCACGTATGCAAGTGGTACAAGTTTCTTGGCATTATTAGTGGTTTCTTGTAAGGAACAATGTACTACTAGCAACAAAAGGCGATTCTAGGTTGCGTTGTACTCCAACGAGTAGTACTAGTGGTCGCGGGAGTGTATACCTCATTTTTTGGGTTCAATCCCGGCCGAACGCACGGCGGCCTTTTTTAAATAGTAACTTCGCCGCGAGCCAATATTTTTCACGGGTAGTTTGAGTTTTGAAGTCAAATGGACGTGCGGCACCACAATCTAGCCACGTGAACGGGTTTTCCTTCCCAGCATCTCGGGGCTCGCGTGCTCGCCCTAGCCGCACCTCGCTTGTAGCTTCCTCATCAGCTAGTACTAGCATATTTAAACTAGCGCCTCCCAATTAAGCCCGAGGAGCCGGAAAATCCTGGCGGGGCATTGGGGACTGTGCAATATGGCTCTGTACGTAAAGTGCTCTACTACTACTCTGTAGCTTGTGGTGTTGCACGCATGGACTTCACTCCACTATCGGCTCTACTATAAAAGAAATTCCTCTTGACGTGTTTTTTTGAAACGGAGGCAAAATCTTTGCTTCATCTCATTCATAAAGAAGGAACTACTAACAAAGTTCGACGAGATCCATTACACCTCCACAAATGGAAGTGAAAAGCCTAGTCTTGCTGTATCAAATAACTCAAATGTTTTGCCCCCGCAGTAACCTTCACTGATAAACAGGTTGCTAGTGTGTGCGTGAGAGGAGCGGCTGAGTAGGCCAACTACATGTGAGGAGAGGCTGAATAGAGCACCGAGAGTACCCACTAGGCCACTACGCAGGTGTACTTTCCCTACATTGATAGTACAGCGATGGTTGTAGAGAACAGTACGTAGTACCCTCCACTTCCAACTATAGCTCCTTGGCCCCGAGATTCAAGAGTTCAAAACTGGTGCACTATAATAGAAGTGCAGTACATCGCACTACTAGTTGAGAAAGTAGTACTAGTACTACTACAATACGAGCACGTACTCCCCCGTCACATAATGTAAGTTTTTTGACACTAGCTGGCGTGTACAAAAATTGCAAAAACATACCCAAAATTTCTTAATCCACGCCAAAAACTACTAGCTAGGCCAAAAATTTCTTACTAGTGCTATTATTTACAGTATAATGCAATCCCATAACATCCCATAATGCTAGTACTAGTAGTAAATAATAGCATCACCCTTTCGCTAAGGAACGATCTACAGTTGGAAGGGACGAGGCCCTGCGATTACTATGCTCTTATCTCCTCGCCAGTTCCCCTCCCCCCGAAGAGAAGGCAGTTCGTCGCTGCTCCCATGGATTCGCCAGGAGGTTCTCCTCCTCGTCGGGGCTGGGAGACCTTGGATGATGATCCTCTGGGAGAAATCGCACGCCGCTCCGACGTCCTCACCGCCGCAAGGCTCAGTGCTTCCTGCACCAACTTTTTCAAGACGGTGCTTAAAAAGGCTTGGTAAAAGGCCATGCTTGTTGGTATTCCATGCGTCCTCGAGGAGAAGGTTCTTCTATGGGA
>NW_025244585.1:0-2744 GCF_018294505.1 Triticum aestivum
AACCCGTATTGCTGTTTTTTTGCCTATTTCAGTATTTCGAAGAAAAGGAATATCAAACGGAGTCCAAACGGAATGAAACCTTCGGGAGCGTGATTTTTGGAACGAACGTGATCCAGAGGACTTGGAGTGCAAGTCAAGAAGCAATCGAGGCGGCCAGGAGATAGGAGGGCGCGCACACCCCTCCTGGGCATGCCCCCTGTCTCCTGGGCCCCTCGAGCGGCCACCGACGTACTTCTTCCTCCTATATATACCTACGTACCCTGAAAACATCCAGGGAGCCACTGAAACACAATTTCCACCGCAGTAACCTTCTGTATCCGCGAGATCCCATCTTGGAGCCTTCGTCGGTGCTCCGTCGGAGGGGGGATCGACCACGGAGGGCTTCTACATCAACACCATAGCCCCTCCGATGAGTTGTGAGTAGTTTACCACAGACCTTCGGGTCCATAGTTATTAGCTAGTTGGCTTCTTCTCTCTTTTTGGATCTCAATACAATGTTCTCCCCCGGCCCTCTCTTGTGGAGATCTATTTGATGTAAACTCTTTTTGCGGTGTGTTTGTCGAGATTCGATGAATTGTGGGTTTATGATCAAGTTTATCTATGAGAAATATTTGAATCTTCTCTGAATTCTTTTATGTATGATTGAGTTATCTTTGCAAGTCTCTTCGAATTGTCAGCTTGGTTTGGCCTACTAGATTGGTCTTTCTTGGCATGGAAGAAGTGCTTAGCTTTGGGTTCAATCTTGCGGTGTCCTTACCCAGTGACAGGAAGGGTTGCAAGGCACGTATTGTATTGTTGCCATCGAGGATAAAAAGATGGGGTTTATATCATATTGCTTGAGTGTATCCCTCTACATGATGTCATCTTTCTTAATGCATTACTCTGCTCTTATGAACTTAATACTCTAGATGCATGCTGGATAGCGGTCGATGTGTGGAGTAATAGTATTAGATGTAGGCAGGAGTCGGTCTACTTGTTGCGGATGTGATGCCTATATACATGATCATGCCTAGATAATCTCATAATTATTCGCTTTTCTATCAATTGCTTGACAGTAATTTGTTCACCCACCGTAATACTTATGCTATCTTGAGAGAAGCCACTAGTGAAACTTATGGCCCCCGGGTCTATCTTTTATCATATAAGCTTTCAATCTACTTTTATTTGCATCTTTACTTTCTGCATCTATATTATAAAATACCAAAAATATATTTATCTTATCATACTATCTGTGACGCCCCCGATTCAATCGTACACTAATCATGCACGCAAACGTGTACGATCAAGATCAGGGACTCACGGGAAGATATCACAACACAACTCTAAAACATAAATAAGTCATACAAGCATCATAATACAAGCCAGGGGCCTCGAGGGCTCGAATACAAGTGCTCGATCATAGACGAGTCAACGGAAGCCACAATATCTGAGTACAGACATAAGTTAAACAAGTTTGCCTTAAGAAGGCTAGCACAAACTGGGATACAGATCGAAAGAGGCGCAGGCCTCCTGCCTGGGATCCTCCTAAACTACTCCAGGTCGTCATCAGCGGGCAGCACGTAGTAGTAGGCACCTCCAGTGTAGTAGGGGTCGTCGTCGATGGTGGCGTCTGGCTCCTGGACTCCAGCATCTGGTTGCGACAACCAGAAAGAAAGGAAAGGGGAAAAGGGGGGGAGAAAGCAACCGTGAGTACTCATCCAAAGTACTCGCAAGCAAGGAACTACACTACATATGCATGGGTATATGTGTAAGGAGGCCATATCGGTGGATTGAACTGCAGAATGCCAGAATAAGAGGGGGATAGCTAGTCCTATCAAAGACTACGCTTCTGTCAGCCTTCGACTTGCAGCAAGTAGAAGAGAGTAGATTGAAGTCCTCCAAGTAGCATCTCCAAGTAGCATCTCTCAGTAGCATCTCCAAGTAGCATCTCCAGTAGCATCGCATAGCATAATCCTACCCAGTGATCCCCTCCTCGTATCCCTGAGAGAGAGCGACCACCGGTTGTATCTGGCACTTGGAAGGGTGTGTTTTATTGAGTATCCGGTTCTAGTTGTCATAAGGTCAAGGTACAACTCCAAGTCGTCCTGTTACCGAAGATCACGGCTATTCGAATAGATTTACTTCCCTGCAGGGGTGCACCACATAACCCAACACGCTTGATCCCATTTGGCCGGACACACTTTCCTGGGTCATGCCCGGCCGCGGAAGATCAACACGTCGCAGCCCCACCTAGGCAAAACAGAGAGGCCAGCACGCCGGTCTAAACCTAAGCGCACAGGGGTCTGGGCCCATCGCCCATAGCACACCTGCACGTTGCGTGGGCGGCCGGAAGCAGAACTAGCCCCCTTAATACAAGAGCAGGCTTACGTTCCAATCCGGCGCGCGCCGCTCCGTCGCTGACGTCTGAAGAGCTTCGGCTGATACCACGACGCCGGGATACCCATAACTACTCCCGCGTAGATGGTTAGTGCGTATAGGCCAGTAGCCAGACTCAGATCAAATACCAAGATCTCGTTAAGCGTGTTAAGTATCCGCGAATGCCGAACAGGGCCAGGCCCACCTGTCTCCTAGGTGGTCTCAACCTGCCCTGTCGCTCCGCCACAAAGTAACAGTCGGGGGCCGTCGGGAACCCAGGCCCACCTCTACCGGGATGGAGCCACCTGCCCCTTCAGCCCCCATCTCCGAACAGTATCACAGGTAATGTAACTGTGTAAAGTATATAGTATATGCCCGTGATCACCTCC
>NW_025244586.1:0-2744 GCF_018294505.1 Triticum aestivum
TTTTTTTTGTCCTATTGTATCAGAATATTTGGAGTTATATAAGTATGGTAGATGTTCAGATTGCTACAAACTGTCCTGTTTAAGGTAGATTCTGTTTTTGATGCATTGTTTTCCTAGTTTTGATGAAACTATCGATTTTATCAATGGTAGAAGCCATAGTGAAGTTATAGTATAGTAGTTATAATGAAAAAAAAATAAAATATGAATGGGTTCTCAAGTACTTAAAGTGGTAATTTGTTTTATTATACTAACGGATCTCGCGAGGGTTTTGTTAAGTTTTGTGTGATTGAAGTTTTCAAGTTTTGGGTGAGATCACGATCGATGAATGAATAAGGAGTTGCAAGAGCCTAAGCTTGGGGATTCCTGAGGCACCCCAAGGTAATATTCAAGGACTCCCAAGAAACTAAGCTTGTAGAAGCCCGGGAAGACACCCCCTCTTTCTTCTAACGATCATCGGTAATTTTACTTAGACCTATATTTTTA
The DNA here is from genome assembly GCF_018294505.1 of Triticum aestivum. Taxonomy (NCBI): domain Eukaryota; kingdom Viridiplantae; phylum Streptophyta; class Magnoliopsida; order Poales; family Poaceae; genus Triticum; species Triticum aestivum. Next base: position 484 of record NW_025244586.1, read on the forward strand.
TTCATCACATGATATGCATAAATCTTGGAGCGTTGTGTGCTTTTTATTTTTATTTTAGTAATGCACCATGCTGGTATCAGATAGTCCTTGGTTGATTTATAGAATGCTATTTGCACTTCATTGATATCTTTTGAGTATGGCTTTATAGAATGCTTCATGTACTTCACTTATATCATTTGAAGTTTGGATTGCCTTATTCTCTTTACATAGAAAGCCGCCATTTGTAGGGTGATCTTTTGCTTCACTTATATTTGTTAGAGCGCGGGCATATGTTTTGTAGAGTATTAAACTTTCTTGCTTCACTTATATCTATTTAGAGAGTCAACATGAATTGGTCATTCACATGGTTAGTCATAAAATCCTACATAAAACTTGTAGATCACTGAATATGATATGTGTGATTCCTTGCAATAGTTTTGCGATATAGAGAAGGTGATATTAGAGCTATGCTAGTGAGTAATTGTGGATTGGTAGAAATACTTGTGTTAAGGTTTGTGATTCCCGTAGCATGCACATATGGTGAACCGTTATGTAATGAAGTCGGAGCATGATTTATTTTCTTGATTATAATCCTTTGTGTGGAGGTAGGGATCGCACAATAGTTAACTCCTACCAACCCTTCCCCTAGAAGCATGTGTGTAGTACTTTGTTTTGATGACTAAGAGACTTTTGTAATAAGTATGTGAGTTCTTTATGACTAATGTTGAGCACATGGATTATACGCACTCTCACCTTCCACCATTGCTAGCTTGTCTAGTACCACGCAACTTTTGTCCGAGCATTAAACAAACCATATTCCCTTCCTAAAAACATCCACCATACCTACGTATTATGGCATTTCCATGGCCATTCCGAGATATATTGTCATGCAACTTCCATCATCATCATATACATGACTTGAGCATTCATTGTCATATTGCTTTGCAAGATCCTAAGATAGCTAGCATGATATTTCCATGGCTTGTCCGTTTCCTTGCTATGCTAGATCATTGCACATGCTGGTACACTGCCAAAGGCATTCATATAGAGTCATACTTTGTTCCAGATATCGAGTTGTAATATTGAGTTGTAAGTAAATAAAAGTATGATGATCATCATTATTAGAGCATTGTCCCAGTGAGGAAACGATGATGGAGACTATGATTCCCCCACAAGTCGGGATGAGACTCCGGACGAGAAACAAGAAAAAGATAAAAACCAAAAAAAACAAAGAAAACAAAAAAATGTGAGAAAAAGAGAGAAGGGGAAATGCTAGTATAATTTTACCACAATTGTGCTTCAAAGTAGCACCATGTTATTCATGATAGAGAGTCTCCTATGTTGTCACTTTCATATACTAGTGGGACATTTTCATTATAGAACTTGGCTTGTATATTCCAACGATGGGCTTCCTCTAATTCCCTAGGTCTTCATGAGAAAGCAAGTTGGATGCACACCCACTTAGTTTCTTTTTGAGATTTCATAAACTTATAGCTCTACTGCATCCGTTGCATGGCAATCCCAACTCACTCACATTGATATCTATTGATGGGCATCTCCATAGCCTGTTGATAAGCCTAGTTGATGTGAGACTATCTCCTTCTTTTTGTCTTCTCCACAACCACCATATTCTATTCCACCTATAGTGCTATGTCCATGGCTCATGCTCATGTATTGCATGAAAGTTGAAAAAGTTTGAGAATACTAAAGTCTGAAACAATAGCTTGGCTAAAACCGGGGATGTGCATGATTTAAATACTTTGTGTGGTGAAGATGGAGCATAGCCACACTATATGATCTTCTAGGGATAACTTTATTTGGCCATGTTATTTTGAGAAGACATGATTGCTTTATTAGTATGCTTGAAGTATTATTGTCTTTATGTCAAATGATAAACTATTGCTTTGAATCACCCGAGTCTTAATATTCATGCCATGATTAGATTATATGATCAAGATTATGCTAGATTGCATTCAACATCAAAAATTATCTTTTTTATCATTTACCTACTCGAGGACGAGTAGGAATTAATCTTGGGTATGCCGATACATATCAGTCGTATCTATAATTTCTTATTGTTTCATGCCAATATTCTACAACTTCCATATACTTTTGGCAACTTTTTATACTATTTTTGGGACTAACACATTGATCCAGTGCCCAGTGCCAGTTCCTATTAGTTGCATGTTTTTTGTTTTGCAGAAAATCCATAAGAAACGGAGTCCAAATGCGATAAAAACTTACAGAGATTTTTTTGCAATATATGTGATTTTTGGGAAAAA
>NW_025244587.1:0-2744 GCF_018294505.1 Triticum aestivum
TCTCTCTCTCTCTCTCTCTCTCTCCCCTCTCCCTCTCACCCTCTCGCGCTAAATACATACATTGCCAATCTAGCCCCCCCACCTCTCGTGCGCACGCACGCACGTTGTATATCTAGGTAACTCCCTCGAGACTGTCTCACTCTTTCTTCTGCACAGCGGGCCACACTCGCTCAATCTTGCTCTCTTTATCTGAATCTCGTTTAACCTTGTTTCTTTCACACACAAATGATATTTCTCCCTATTCGGGCCTCAATCGACACACTCTATACTCTCTCACGCAGATTGTCTATCTAGGTCAGTCCATCCAAGCCGCCGCCACTCTTTCGACCTCATGGCGGGCCATGCTCACTCAATCTCTCTATGTGTGTATGTCTCGATTGACCTCGCTCTTTCTCGGACAAAAACGATATATCACCATGTTTGAGCCCAATTCCACCTATTCACATTGTATACTCTCTCACGCACATTGTCTATCTAGGTCACTCTCTCCAACCCGTCTCACTCTTTCGATCGATTGACCTTGCTTCCTCCCACACATAAAATATATCTACACGTCTGTGACTGGATCATCTCTCAAGATCTATCTTACAGCCCTCACCCTTGCCAAAAGCTCAATTGGACAATATCTCTCCAAAGCATATATATCTGTTCAATGAATATCGGACCACACTCACTTTGTCTCTCTATCTATATGTCTCTCGATTGACCTCGCTTTCTCACACCGTATCTTCCACGCATTGAAGCTACTACCTCTCCATCCCTCGCAAAGCCGGAGCTATTTACATTGCGAGTGGCACTCCAACCTTGGATTAATTTGTGTAGGCATTTATTCCGATCGGTTTAGATTATATTTTCGTAGCATTCGGCCCACAACTACTCCAAACACCGTTGCAACCCCCGCAACTCCCCTAGTTGATTTCCCTCTGGCTCGATCATCGCGCTCTCGCACGTCCTTTCTCGCCTTCAATGTCGCACCATGGTATTATTGCAAAAAACTATGTTGTTCTCTTTAATTATTATAAATAAGCTACAAAACTACACACCGATAGTCCACTTGGAATGGAACAAAATTCGACCCACAAATTAAAGTGCTACAAACTACACACCGAGGGGCCCACATGTCATGAAGCAAATTTGGAACCATATACAAATTAAAAAATAAAGGACGAGGATCGAACATGCGACCGGGCATTCAAGCTTTACATCAATAGGCAACATACGTAGAACATCAACGTTTGTTGTACCCCCCTTTGTTCTCATAATGTTTTTATATTACCACAGCCTATTTAATGGATAACATGTAATATTATTTTTAGTACTATTTGCCTTCACGTACTGGTGGGTTCCATGTGTGCTCTCTCTCTCTCTCCTCCCCTTTTGTGTTTAGACGCACAGGCAAACACGAAGAACTCGCGGATAATGTTGCCGTTGACCATATCTAGACGCGTTCACAAGTCACAGCACCAGTTTCACGTACTAGCTGCACTAGTCAGTGTGTACATGCAATGCACGTTAATTTGAAAGTATATTAAGTGCATGCGGATATTAAGTAGGATATTATTTGCATGTTATTATGTGATTAGCACTATTTTTGGCATGAAATTAACTGCACGCTAAACGTGTTGAGCGCTCGACATTGAAGCAGTCTAGGTCGTTGGATGACAAGGAATACATGTGGCTTGATGACGTTTTATATTTAATTTGATACGGCTCTAGCAGAACATTCAATCGATCAAACCATAGATTTCGTTCAGTCTGACTCCGACTTTAAATTATACTACGATCGATATAAAATAAACAGAAATGATAAACGTTCGGATTTTAAGCATGGCAATCCGAATGTTTTTCATGGCAAATTTAGATTACGCGGTGGCGGCGGGGGCATCTTGCGGTGGGAAGCGGCTGTGCTCTGTGTGTCGTCGAGCCGCTGACCGACGGCGATGGCGGCGTCTTGCGCCGTTGTTGGCGTACTCCTGGACATTGGCCTAGCTTCAAGGAAGGCCAAATGTTCTGGACTTCGGAGCAAGTCAACTGGCGGGAGGAGGCGACTGGCGTTGGTGAAAGGAAGCGGTCGACGGTGGCCATCCATGCCGCTGAGGGGGGCACACGTACCCGCGCGGGGACAGGCGCTGTCAACGGCGAGGTGGAGACATTTGTGTGCACGGGAACCGGCACGGGTGCGCACGTCAGTGCACGCGCAAGCGCATGCGCTGGCAGGTGCATGGGCACCGGCACGGGCGTGCGTGTCAGTGCACGCGCAGGCGCATGCTCTGGCAGGTGCACGGGCGCGTGAAAGTCGGCGTGGACCTCGTGGAACCCCGTGGGATCAAGCTCGGTGACAATGTGCGGGTCGCAGCCCATCAATGCCGCGGGGATGGGCGCTGGCGCAGTCGGGGCGACGGGAGCTAGAACGGGCGTGGGGACAGGCACGGCGTCTTCCCGCAAGGCCAGTTCAAGCTCGTCCCAAAGCGCCTTGTGTTCTTGAGGCTCCGGCTGGGTGTCTTCCTCAGGAAACTGAAACACTAAGGGAAGACCATCGTGATGCTGCATGGCGTACGTTTAGGTCAGGCTAGTTGGAGGTAGACGACAGGAGAATCGGAGAGGAAGAGAGAAGATCTTAGCGATACCGGCTAGTGTGGGGTTGATTTTAAACCGCGGCGCCGGCGATATTAAAAGTGGGAGCAGTTGGGAAGGGCTCGCCTGCCGGTGAGCCTGCACAACGGTCTTCTCGCACGCCTCCCTGT
>NW_025244588.1:0-1314 GCF_018294505.1 Triticum aestivum
TTCATGCATTTACTGATTTTTTTGAGCTATAAGACCCTGAAATTGAAAAGCACTACAAATGAACTCTGAAAAGGTTGAAAGTTGGCATGGTGTCATCATTTCACCCACATAGCATGTGCAAGAAAGTAGAGAGGCTTACGGCAAAAACTGGATGCACTTCGTGTACAAAACGGACAATCTCATTCGAAGTATCAGGGTTTCACACGGAAACTCGTCTCTTACAAAGGGATTTCGTTTTCATGAACTTATTTGAACTCCTAGTTTTTCTGTTTTCAAAATGCACCATTCAAAGCCACATCATCGATTTTCAACCCTTTCCGACTTCATTTGTTATTTTTCATGCATTTACTGATTTTTTCAGCTATAAGACCCTGAAATTGAAAAAAGCACTACAAATGAACTCTGAAAAGGTTGAAAGTTGGCATGGTGTCATCATTTTACCCACATAGCATGTGCAATAAAGTAGAGAGGCTTACGGAAAAACTGGATGCACTTCGTGTACAAAACGGACAATCTCATTCGAAGTATCAGGGTTTCACACGGAAACTCGTCTGTTACAAAGGGATTTCATTTTCTTGAACTTATTTGAACTCCATAGTTTTTCTGTGTTCAAAATGCACCATTCAAAGGAACATCATCAATTTTCAACCCTTTCTGTCTTCATTTGTTATTTTTCATGCATTTACTGATTTTTTTTGAGCTATAAGACCCTCAAATTGAGAAGCACTACAACTGAACTCTAAAAAGGTTAAAAGTTGGCATGGTGTCATCATTTCACCCACATAGCATGTGCAAGAAAGTAGAGAGGCTTACGGCAAAAATTGGATGCACTTCGTGTAGAAAACGGACAATCTCATTAAAAGTATCAGGGTTTCACACGGAAACTCGTGTGTTACAAAGGGATTTCATTTTCTTGAACTTATTTGAACTCCTAGTTTTTATGTGTTCAAATTGCACCATTCAAAGCCACATCATCGATTTTCAACCCTTTCTGACTTCATTTGTTATTTTTCATGCATTTACTGATTTTTTTGAGCTATAAGACCCAGAAATTGAAAAGCACTACAAATGAACTCTGAAAAGGTTGAAAGTTGGCATGGTGTCATCATTTCACTCACATAGCATGTGCAAGAAAGTAAAGAGTCTTACGGCAAAAACTGGATGCACTTCGTGTACAAAACGGACAATCTCATTCGACGTATCAGGGTTTCACATGAAAACTCGTCTGTTACAAAGGGATTTCATTTTCTTGAACTTATTTGAACTCCATAGTTTTTCTGTGTTCAAAATGCACCATTCAAAGCCACATCATCA
>NW_025244588.1:1324-2744 GCF_018294505.1 Triticum aestivum
GGTTTCACACGGAAACTCGTCTGTTACAAAGGGATTTCATTTTCTTGAACTTATTTGAACTCCATAGTTTTTCTGTGTTCAAAATGCACCATTCAAAGCCACATCATCAATTTTCAACCCTTTTTGACTTCACTTGTTATTTTTCATGCATTTACTGATTTTTTTGAGCTATAAGACCCTGAAATTGAAAAGCACTACAAATGAACTCTGAAAAGGTTGAAAGTTGGCATGGTGTCATCATTTCACCCACATAGCATGTGCAAGAAAGTAGAGAGGCTTACGGCAAAAACTGGATGCACTTCGTGTACAAAACGGACAATCTCATTCGAAGTATCAGGGTTTCACACGGAAACTCGTCTGTTACAAAGGGATTTCATTTTCTTGAACTTATTTGAACTCCTAATTTTTCTGTGTTCAAAATGCACCATTCAAAGCCACATCATCAATTTTCAACCCTTTGTGACTTCACTTGTTATTTTTCATGCATTTACTGATTTTTTGAGCTATAGGACCCTTAAATTGAAAAGCACTACAAATGAACTCTGAAAAGGTTGAAAGTTGGCATGGTGTCATCATTTCACCCACATAGCATGTTCAAGAAAGTAGAGAGGCTTACGGCAAAAACTGGATGCACTTCGTGTACAAAACGGACAATCTCATTCGAAGTATCAGGGTTTCACACGGAAACTCGTGTGTTACAAAGGGATTTCATTTTCTTGAACTTATTTGAACTCCTAGTTTTTCTGTGTTCAAAATGCACCATTCAAAGCCACATAATCGATTTTCAACCCTTTCTGACTTCATTTGTTATTTTTCATGCATTTACTGATTTTTTTGAGCTATAAGACCCTGAAATTGAAAAGCACTACAAATGAACTCTGAAAAGGTTGAAAGTTGGCATGGTGTCATCATTTCACCCACATAGCATGTGCAGGAAAGTAGAGAGGCTTACGGCAAAAACTCGATGCACTTCGTGTACAAAACGGACAATCTCATTCGAAGTATCAGGGTTTCACACGAAAACTCGTGTGTTACAAAGGGATTTCATTTTCTTGAACTTATTTGAACTCCATAGTTTTTCTGTGTTCAAAATGCACCATTAAAAGCCACATCATGAATTTTAAACCCTTTCTGACTTCATTTGTTATTTTTCATGCATTTACTGATTTTTTTGAGCTATAAGACCCTGAAATTCAAAAGCACTACAAATGAACTCTGAAAAGGTTGAAAGTTGGCATGGTGTCATCATTTGACCCACATAGCATGTTCAAGAAAGTAGAGAGGCTTACGGCAAAAAATGGATGCACTTCGTGTACAAAACGGACAATCTCATTCGAAGTATCAGGGTTTCACACGGAAACTCGTGTGTTATAAAGGGATTTCATTTTCTTGAACTTATTTGAACTCATAGTTTTTCTGT
>NW_025244589.1:0-2744 GCF_018294505.1 Triticum aestivum
GCTGACGGAACTCTTCCCCTACGCTTTGCTGGATCGGAGCCCGGGGATCGTCATCGAGCTGTACGTGTGCTAAGAACTCGGAGGTGCCGGAGTAACGGTGCTTGGATCGGTCGGATCGGGAAGACGTACGACTACTTCCTCTACGTTGTGTGATCGCTTCCGCAGTCGGTCTGCGTGGGTACGTAGACAACACTCTCCCCTCTCGTTGATGTGCATCACCATGATCTTGCGTGTGCGTAGGGAAATTTTTGAAATTACCACGTTCCCCAACACCCTATTTAACGTGAATGCGGCCGTCTCTAAAGCATAACCCCAAAACAATAGCGGTAAATCAGTAAGAGACATCATTGATCGCACCATATTTAGTAAAGTATGATTACGACGTTCGGACACACCATTACGTTGTGGTGTTCCGGGTGGCGTGAGTTGCGAAACTATTCTGCATTGTTTCAAATGTACACCAAACTCGTAACTCAAATATTCTCCTCCACGATCAGATCGTAGAAACTTTATTTTCTTGTTACGATGATTTTCAACTTCACTCTGAAATTCTCTAAACTTTTCAAATGTTTCAGACTTATGTTTCATCAAGTAGATATACCCATATCTGCTTAAGTCATCTGTGAAGGTGAGAAAATAACGATATCCGCCACGAGCCTCAACATTCATCGGACCACATACATCTGTATGTATGATTTCCAACAAATCTGTTGCTCTTTCCATAGTACCGGAGAACGACGTTTTGGTCATCTTGCCCATAAGGCACGGTTTGCAAGTACCAAGTGATTCATAATCAAGTGGTTTTCCAAAAGTCCATCAGAATGGAGTTTCTTCATGCGCTTTACTCTGATATGACCTAAATGGCAGTGCCACAAATAAGTTGCACTATCATTGTCAACTCCGCATCTTTTGGCTTCAACATTATGAATATGTGTGTCACTACTATCGAGATTTAATAAGAATAGACCACTCTTCAAGGGTGCATGACCATAAAAGATATTACTCATATAAATAGAACAACCATTATTCTCAGATTTAAATGAATAACCGTCTCGCATCAAACAAGATCCAGATATAATGTTCATGCTCAACGCTGGCACCAAATAACAATTATTTAGGTCTAAAACTAATCCCGAAGGTAGATGTAGAGGTAGCGTGCCGACCACGATCACATCGACTTTGGAACCATTTCCCACGCGCATCGTCACCTCGTCCTTAGCCAATCTTTGCTTAATCCGTAGTCCCTGTTTCGAGTTGCAAATATTAGCAACAGAACCAGTATCAAATACCCAGGTGCTACTGCATGCATTAGTAAGGTACACATCAATAACATGTATATCACATATACCTTTGTTCACCTTGACATCCTTCTTATCCGCCAAATACTTGGGGCAGTTCCGCTTCCAGTGACCAGAAAAACAAACAAAACTAAACTAAACGGACTCCAAAAATCTAAAAGTAAATTTTCTCTGACTCCTAAAAATGAGCCGAACAAAATGAACTTTACTCCGGGCCTAAAAATGCAATTTTTGAAAACGTGCATTTTTCCCTATCCAAACAAAACGCAAACAAACACCGCAAAACAAAATTGATCTATTTATTAAATCTTCATTTTTCCTAACTTTTGGGAAAGTCATATTATTCCCTCTCTTATATTTTGGCATCGGAAAATAATTGAAGATAAAATAAATAAATCAAACGATCCTCTTTTCAAAATTTGAGAGAACTCAAATATGAAAATAACGAAATCTCCAACTCTCTCCGAGGGTCCTTGAGTTGCGTGAAATTTCTAGGATAAACCAAAATGCAAGAAAATATGATATGCATATGATCTATTGTATAACATTCCAAATTGAAAATTTGGGATGTTACAAACCTACCCCCCTTAATATGAATCTCGCCCTCGAGATTCGGGTTGGCTAGAAAATAGGTGAGGGTGGTCCTTGAGCAAATCTTCTTCTCTCTCCCAGGTGGCTTCATCCTCTGAGTGGTGGTTCCACTGTACTTTACAAAACTTGATAACCTTGCTGCGAGTGACTCTGCTGGCATAATCGAGAATCTTAACTGGCTTCTCCTCATATGTTAAGTCATCCTTCAACTGAATCGCTTCAAGTGGTACTGTATCTCTTAGCGGTATCTCCGCCATCTCGGCGTGACATTCCTTTAGCTGAGAAACATGGAATACGTCATGAACTCCTGACAGTCCCTCTGGTAATTCCAACTTATAAGCGACTTCTCCCATACGTTGCAAAATCTTATACGGTCCAACAAAACGCGGTGCTAACTTTCCCTTAACTCCGAAACGCTTAACTCCTCGAAGTGGGGATACTCGAAGATAAACTCTGTCTCCAGTTTCATAAAATGTCTCCTTGCGTTTTGAATCTGCGTAGCTCTTCTGCCTGGATTGGGCTACCTTGAGCCTATCGCGAATCAACTTAACTTTCCGTTCAGACTCCTTAATCAAATCTGGCCCAAAGAACTGACGGTCTCCAACTTCGTCCCATGACAACGGTGTCCTGCACCTCCTTCCGTATAAAGCTTAGAAAGGTGCCATCTTCAAACTGGTTTGATAACTATTGTTATAAGAAAACTCCGCATACGGTAAGTTATCGTCCCAACTAGATCCGTAATCTAGTACACAGGCTCTCAGCATATCTTCCAAAATCTAATTGACTCTCTCAGTCTGTCCATCCGTCTGTGGGTGAAAAGCCGTGCTGAACTCTAGTCTCGTTCCCAAAGTTTCA
>NW_025244590.1:0-2744 GCF_018294505.1 Triticum aestivum
TAAGGCTATTCAACTTATCCATCCCTAATCAGAGCATTGCTTCTGATCCCTTGATTTGAAAATCATAATTCCTTTGCATTTGACAATTGAGTTAGTCAGTTGTTTCTATAATCTGATCTCCTTGCATTCTTCTTCCTCTAGTTGAGTACCGATACTCGTATCAGATCCTTTGTGGACCATCAAGTCCTTTGTTGGATTGTTATCCGACAGTGTCCTTCACATTTGATCACTTTGTGAGTTCTTCCCCTGATACATAATGCCTTTGTTAAGTTGTATCCTCTGCTTGGCCAACCATGCTCTGCTTTCGGGCTTGTGTTATTTACTCTTGAAACTTGTGGTATATGTTTCTAAGAAGCCCCTATGGGTTGAACATATGCCTTCTCTAAACCGTGTGAACCCAAAAGTTTTCACGAGTCATACCCTTCTGGTGCTTCACCAGATAAAATTTCAACACTGCAACTTCATCGAACGTGAGAAGTGAATGAAAGGTTATGCATTGGAGAAGTGGGAGTCGACCTTGAACTTGTGTTCATGCCCATGGACACGATGTAGATCTTATCATTAAAGCTTCTCTTAAATGAATTATTCCTTTGGTATAAGTTCATCTTATATCTAGGATCTGGCCTTCTGCAATCGTGGTTCCGACCATGATTGTTCTTCTTTGATCTCATTCCTCGGACAAGTTAAAACAATTGTCTTCTATGGATCAATACACCAGTCCAATCTTACTTTGATCTTGTGTCGAGTATTACCCCCTGGTATCTCGAGATTATCATGGAACTGCATAACTTTTTATGAGTTCTTCATCAAGTGCTACATTCTCATTGATTCCAATTTTTCACGGGCTCTGAGTTATTTAACACTCAAAGACACCGATAACTGACACGAGTCCGCATCGCGATTAAGCAACTCTTGGTGACCTTCATTACTTACGAGTTTGAATTCCATCACGTCATTCCTAGCCTGTTTGGCTATATCCTTGTCGTGCCGATTTTAACTGTGCTACCTGGTCCTCTTCCAGAGCATAATTTTCGACGCTGAGCTAAGCTTACGTTGATTTCCTTGACTTATCATTCCACCTCACACAACAAGCTTGGTTCCGAGTTTGTGTCGTACCCATGGTTCCAATAACCTCTTGCTTGATCATTCTTTTGACTTGATGTGATCGCGGATCGATTACATCTTCAGGTAATCTCTCGACAAATGTGTCGTGATCATTATCAACTTTCTGAGCTATTCCAGAATAACAATCAAATTCATGATAAGAATTACCATCCTTGCCCCTCGATGAATTGTGTGTCATCGACTACTTCCTTGCCTCCTTTCCAACACAAGCTTGTTCGTGTTTTGTGTTATACCTTGAGTTCCTTGCTACCCAGCATTGTTCTTCTTACCTTGTAATATTACCACCTTTTATGTCAAGAATGTCGTGGGAATTTCACCACCTCTTGAGAATTCTTGGTATGGTGATATTTCTCACCATCGCCATTCTTCTTGGGTCCTCGTGTTGATTCCAACCGGGGTACCAACAAGTAAACGATGGTGTTTGAATCCTGCACTTCTAGCAACCCTACTACTTTGAAGTTAATGGCCGGCCGTTCATTCTTAGACTATTGATTATTGAATCACCATTCTGACATTGGTCGTGCAACCCAACCCATATTTCGGGCGCACCTTTCAACCCATGTTTAACTGTGCATGTTTTCCTCCAGCATACATCATTAAGTCATTTGATCTGGCTAATGTTATCTCCTTGTTCACATAGTTGTGGAAATCCATCCTTTTTGGAAATGTCAATGGGTTGTCGCTGAGTCAATCAGTCACCTCCTCACCTCTCCTTGATTTATTGATGAACTCTTGTTTCGGAACTCGCTTCCATAGTTCATTTCTCGAGAATCTTGCAATGTCATTTCATCGAATTTGTGTTGCACCTTTTCTTCTCGGACATCCTGAGTCTGAGGTATCATGACACCAACCGGATCTGAATCTCGGTCAGATATGATGGTTGGGACAACTTTCCAGGAGTTATGATGTTGGTCCTTTGATGACCCGATAATATGATGTCATGCCTAGCACCCCCCCCGGCTGGAGGACCTATCATTATAATTTCTTTTGCAAGGATAACCATTCTCCCTGGAGGAAACTGTAAAACTTATTTTATAAGTTGCTCCTGATGGATCATTTGTGTATCCAAAGTCAGACCCTTGATTGAAACACCATGTCATTGCTACCTCGAAGCATGACTATGATACGCCGCTCATCAACAGGAACATTTGAAGCCCAATGTTAAATGTTTCCTGCTCAATTATCCAAACACCGATGTATGGGCAATGTCATGAAAATTTCTCCCGTACCTAAAGAGTTTTCTACATTATATCCTGTCTTGGATATCATGCTCTAATTGTCCTTGGGAAGGATATACCCCTGAATAATGTGTTTAAACACATTTTTCTTTCCATTGTTCCATTTAATCTGATGATCACCTTTTTCTTTCCATTGTTTTGTTTAACCTTTCTGGTGATCTATATGATCTAAGCAGTAATATTCTTCTGCTTTTGTACACACCTAGGTGTGCAATCGTGTCGGTAAGACCCTGTTATTATTGTTGATGACATTCCGGTAACCATCGATGGACGAGAACTTGCCTAATGGTCCGCCTCGTTCAACGAGCAGGAGAATGGTTCTCTTCGTCCCTCGCCCTTGGTACCGATGTTGTTGCCGACATAACTGACGGGCTATCCTCT
>NW_025244591.1:0-2744 GCF_018294505.1 Triticum aestivum
TTTTTTTTTTGCCCAACTAGACAGGAACGAGAGAGCAAAAAGTTTTTGCCAAAAATCACTAGTTAAGGAGTACATGTTGCAAAGACCACTCCCACTTCCCAGCTTCCGACAAGGGGCGTTGTACATGTGCGCCACTTGTAGCAAACTGAGAGTTTTTCCTTTTTTACATAGATTCCTTTATTCAAAATGGTTTATTTCTTAAACCGTGCATCCAAATCTCGAACCGTTTCACCGTTGGATTTCTTGCGTCAAGATCTTCAAAACTAAATCCCATGTTTATAGGTTTTGATGAACTTTTTTTGACGAAAAAAACCAGACGAAAAACCAAACCAGGAGCACAGGGTTTTTCCCTTCCAAAAAAGGCACGCACGTGCCTCTCGCAGAATCATAATCGTGACTCTCGCGGAAGCAAAACCATGCCTTTCGCGAAAAAAACATGTTTTTTTTCGTTTCCGAGGCGGCACGGCCGTGCACTACTAGGAAAAGATCTACTAATGGCGCACCGGTTTTGCCTACTAATGGCGCACTACCGGTACGCCATTAGTAGCATGCCACTAGTATTTTTTACTAATGGTGCACCACTGGTGCGCCATTAGTATCTGGTATACTAATGGCGCACCACGCAGTGCGCCATTAGTATGTAAGAACATGCGCCATTAGTATGCCTCCCGGGGGGCCATACGTAACCATGTGCTTTGTCATACTAATGGCGCATGATTGTAAACCTAACGACCAGAGTTCGATCCACGTCGGGGACGAATTTCTGGAATTCTCATGAGGGATGCTTCTTCTATATCAATAAAACCGTGGGTGCTAGTGCCCATGGAGTTTCATTTTTTTTTCATACTAATGGCGCACTCTGAGGTGATGCGCCATTAGTATCCTTTGGCATACTAATGGCGCACCTGGAGGTGATGCGCCATCAGTATGAATATTTGTTTTTTTCCTTTTCTTTTTGCACAGGTTACAAAATATATTATTGGACAAAATATAGACAGCAGCACACAACAACAACAGATTCATCGAATACAATAGAAGATTAGTCTCCGGATACAATTCATCATATTAGTCTCCGAATTCAAAAGATCGAACGAAGATAAAACATTACAAGTCTCAAGACCGCGAGTATCGAGTTTGTCTTCACATTACAAGTCGATATCGATCATCTAAACTACCATCACATAGAAGAGAGCTGCGGTCATCACGATAAGCATCAACGCGATCAAACTGGTCTTCATCCGGTTCCTCCAACGCTCCCTCCCCTCTCCCGCTAGATAGCGGGCGTATCTGGATTCGGCCTCCGCCCTAGTGGTGTACCCTTTGTAACTGTTACCGCTGAAATGATGAACCTGTCTCCGACACTCCTCCCAGTCGTCATAGACTCCGGGAACCTTACCCTTGTACAAGCCAAACAAAAGGATCGAAAGAGAAAAGCAAGACATTAATAGCATGATTCATGGTCCTGCTAATAAATAGCATCGATTACATCTAAGTTGAACGAATGTCCAAACCAAAGAGACATACGAATTCATAATTACAACATGAGCCAATCAATGTTTCAGAACTACACATCACTACTTTCGACTCGACTCATCGGACTGGAGCGTGGATGAAGCCGTCGTCTATCATGATGGTCATGAAATCGCGGTCGTTGTCACCCTGCATTTGTAGCATTCCATCTATCTCACTGTTGGACGGTTGATATCTGCGGAAGAACTGCCCCGAAGTATGAAGGACATCTTGATGGATGATGTCCGCAAACTCCGACTGGATGCGAAAGAATTCTTGTCTGAGGTCCGCGTCCTGGGTTGCCGACAACCTCGCGGCCCAATCTTTGAGACTATCTGGTAGCAGAAGGTGATGATGGTCCCTTACGATCGCCCGCATGTGATGGAGGGCGTAGTAGGCATCCTTCTGACCGCCAGGCGGCTGCTTGACACAGCAGAACTTTGTATTGTGTGAGAAGGTGTGCTTGCCGTACTTACGAACTGCCTTGGTGAAGGTGCCTCCAGATTTGGCGTAGCCGGGGAGAACATCATGAAGAACTTTCTTGACATTTGTGTAGTCTATCTTGGAGTTACGGTTCGGGTCAAAATACGTGGCCATGGAATATTTCGGGCTTAGGAGGATGAGTGTGCAATGTGTGTCACTGCACAGAACACGGAATGTTAGAAAAAAAAAGAACGGTCGAAATCTAAGAAATCATATGTTACGGGGCGGTTAAGGGATGACTTACTCGGAAAAGTAAGCCACAAGGAAGTTATCCTTATCTGGGTTTGCCAGAATGACGCCTTCGAGGTGTGAACTCGCAACTTGGCGGTCCCCAGCGCTGCTCAAGTGCTTGGCACGCATGTAGAAGGGGTCGACTATCACGATGTCCGGGGTCTTGTCTCTAATGATCCACATCTCCATACTTAGCGAAAACAGCCGAATGAAGGTGTAGTGCAGCGGATGAAGGTTAAACATAGCAAAGATGTCATCAAACCGCAGGACGATCATACCCCTGATGTCGCCATCCACAAAGCCCTTGCCCTCTGGCACCTTGGCCACGAAAACCGGGTATGCCACATCATTCTCTCTGAGACGCCGCTTCTCCAAAGAAAGAACATTGTCGTGCAGACTCCGCATAGCGCCGGTTGCAGCATTGAGCATATTTGGTGGTAGCATCGCCCTACCCGCCACATGCACCCTCCTCGAGATGTCCTAAGCACGGATCGAACTCGGTGCCGGCTGGCTCGCACCGG
>NW_025244592.1:0-2743 GCF_018294505.1 Triticum aestivum
CACATCAACAAACAAGATAACTCTTTTATACGTGATAAGCAACCTCAAACCAATAAACAGTACATCTATTTCATTCAGTACAACGGCATAAGATTTTTTATTCTTAACAGGTTTTACGAATTTAGTGCTCATATGCAGGAGTAATTGTTCCGGGGAGCCAAACCGCAATGTCATGCAACCTCCACAATGCATGAAATTTCTATCTTCTTGTGGTGACGTAATTTACTCCACCCAAGATTCTTCTTAACAATCGATACTACATATATTTAAAATAGTTCATGGACACTACAGGAAACGGGCAATAGGCCGACGGCCCGACGCCGTCGGCATAGGCCAAATAACCCGCGCCACAGGCTATAGTCGAGGGCGGCCGTGGGCGTATCGCCCTCGGGTCCTTCAGGTATCTGCGTACAGGTATTTGTCGTTGGCGTAGAGGATGCCCTCGATGTAGACTTGGCAGGCCCATCGCTAACAGATGACGGCCGTTAGACGTCGAACAGGCTACACCGACGGCTTTGCCCTCGGGCTAGATTTTCGATTTTTTTCCAACTTTTTTTCCAAAAAAAAATTCAATTTTTTTTCAGACTTGTTAATTTCACAACGGACATTTTTAACTCTCAGCACGTTTAATGTAAAATCAAATTGCACTTGTGGTCAAACTTCCCGCTCGGCCACCCATCCTCACACTACTCCAACCCCAACACGCTTAACTTCTCCATTCCTTCCGGATGACCTATCAAGAAAGAAATCATATCTTAGTGATAATAGTACCATATCAATCATATTAACTCTTGGACTGTGGTGTCACACCTTTTTATTTTTGAATTCCATACAAATACTTAAATACACAATAATGAATAAGTAATAATAATAATAATTTTCAATTCAAATAAAATAAAATAATTAATAATTTTCTTTTTCTATTTAATATGGAATATTTAATATCTTTAAATCCTTAAATCTGAATTTGACAAATAATATGTCTAAACCTATCAAAAAATGAGGAGAATCCAAATATAACATCCATATCGTCTTGTGAATCTAAAAAAAATGATATTTCCAAAAAAAATCATGAGCATAAGATCATGTATGTGTAGTTCAAATTGACCATAGTTCAAATCGAGCATTAGGTACATGTATTTTTTTAAATATATGTAGACATGTATATCGACTTGAATCATTAGTATGTGACATAAGAAGATTATGTGGGCAGGTTTTTCATATTTTTCATATTTTTTGAATTTTTTATGCTGATTTCATTTTTTTCTGAAATGTGTAATATTTAAGTGTATATAGAGAGATCTTATTCTTCTGCAAATTTGATATATTATTTGTATTTATCTTAATTATAATGATTCAGTTATGATTTTTCTAAAATTAATATGATAAAATGGAAAATAGCTATGCCTCGGCGTAGCTTCAAAACCTATGCCGAGGGCTTTGCCCTCGGCGTAGACCGTCCGCCTTGACGCGGTCGTAACACTGTTAGCCTGGGCTGGCCTACACCGAGGCTGGCATATACCCCGAGGGCAGCTGTCGGCCCAGACATGGGTACACCGAGGGCCTATCCTATGCCAAGGCCGGGCGGGCGGGCGGGCTGGATTGCCAGCCCTCTACGCCGACGGCCCCGATGTTTTCCGTCGGCGTAGAGGCTGGCCGTCGGCTCCAGACATCAGTCCTGTAGTGGGTGAAGATACACAAGCTGTTTTCAGCGATTATAAAATAAAGTACATATAAGAATATGAGCAAATCTACGAGGTCTTTAAACTCTTCTTTTGCATCACAGGCAGCCAAATTGACATGCCATAAATACGAAACGATAGGCTCGTAAATACCGACGATGGTTCTCCCATATTTTTAAATCTAAGCCGCAATGCCATGGCTACGTGCATGCGCGCAACCATTAAACTAATCACCCGACATCAGCGAGAGCAACAACACCAGTATTCCAGGGAAAAAGAGACCGAACAGCCTGGTCGACATCGCTAGAGAGCTGAAAGTACGAATCACCATTGTCGATGGTGTAGCATCTGGGATAAATATTACGAGGACTAGTTCAATGCCCATGCGTTGCAACGGCCTCTAAAATATTTTATTTCTGCACATGTAAGCATAATACATCTCAATATTTTGTCGCATATAGAAAGATAGAGAAATATAGTATTCAAGAAACTATAGAATTATACATTTTGATGTGATTGGACAAAAAGGTATAGTTTGATTTCTATGCATAGTAATAGAAAACCCATATACTCATCTTATTCTTAGTTAGGTGTGTTAAACTGTATAGTTATCAGATACGGTTAGTATCTAGGATTGTAGTTATCTTGTATAACAACATGTACTTATCCTCCTGTAAACCCTAGCGGCAGCCCTAGAGGCGCCCTATATAATGATCCTGAGACCACCGCATTAGGTGTGTCGATCCAATCTCTTCTCTCTTTGTTTCACATGGTATCAGGCCATCTCGCATAACTGCTCGATGGGTTCTCCTTCCTCCGGCGCCATGACTTCCTCGACCCTGGCTTCTCTGCCCATGCCCTCTGGGCTCTCGGCACCGACATCTTCCGCTGTTCCCCAACCCTCTGCTAGCCTCATTACTGCCAAGCTTACCCCCTCCAACTTCCTCCTCTGGAAAGCACAGATCCTTCCTCCCCTTTGCATCGCCGGTGTCACTTGGCTATGTCGACGGCACCATCCCTACTCCTCCTTGCATCCTCCCAGCTCATGACAAGGGGGGGGG
>NW_025244593.1:0-2743 GCF_018294505.1 Triticum aestivum
GGCTCCGAGATGGGATCTCGCGGATACAGAAGGTTACGGTGGTGGAAATCGTGTTTCGTGGTGCTCCTGGATGTTTTCGGGGTCCGTGGATATATATAGGAGGAAGAAGTACGTCGGTGGATGCCCGAGGGGCCCACGAGACAGGGGGCGCGCCCTCCTATCTCGTGGGGCCCTCGGAGCTTTCTTGACTTGCACTCCAGGCTCTCCGGATCAGATTTGTTCCAAAAATAATGCTCCCGAAGGTTTCATTCCGTTTGGACTCCGTTTGATATTCCTTTTCTTCGAAATACTGAAATAGGCAAAAAAACAGCAATATGGGCTGGGCCTCCGGTTAGTAGGTTAGTCCCAAAAATGATAAATGTGTAGAATAAAGCCCATAAACATCCAAAAGGGGTAATATAATAGCATGGAACAATCAAATATTATAGATACGTTGGAGACGTATCAAGCATCCCCAAGCTTAATTCCTGCTCGTCCTCGAGTAGGTAAATGATAAAAAGAGAATTTTTGATGTGGAATGCTACCTAGCATAATTCATAATGTAATTTTCTTTCATTGTGGCATGCATGTTCAGATCCAAATGAATACAAAATAAAAGTTCATATTGACATAAGAAATAGTAATACTTCAAGCATACTAATCAAGTTAATCATGTCTTCTTAAAATAACATGGCTAAAAAAAGTTATCCCTACAAAATCATATAGTCTGGCATTTGCTCTATCTTCATCACACAAAGTATTTAATCATGCACAACCCCGGTGACGAGCCAAGAAATTGTTTCATACTTTAATAATCTCAAACTCTTTCAACTTTCACGCAATACATGAGCGTGAGCCATGGACATAGCACTATATGTGGAATAGAATGGTGGTTGTGGAGAAGACAAAAAGGAGAAGATAGTCTCACATCAACTAGGCGTATCAACGGACTATGGAGATGCCCATTAATAGATATCAATGTGAGTGAGTAGGGATTGCCATGCAACGGATGCACTAGAGCTATAAATATATGAAAGCTCAACAAAATAATCTAAGTGGGTGTGCATCCAACTCGCTTGCTCACGAAGACCTGGGAAACTTTTGAGGAATCCCATCATTGGAATATACAAGCCAAGTTCTATAATGAAAAATTCCCACTAGTATATGAAAGTGAAAACATATGAGACTCTCTATCATGAAGATCATGGTGCTATTTTGAAGCACAAGTGTGGAAAAAGAGATAGTAGCATTGTCCCTTCTCTCTTTTTCTCTCATTTAATTTTTTTCTTTTTCTTTTTCTCTTCTTTTTTTCTTTCTTTGGCCTTTTTTTTATGTCCGAAGTCTCATCCCGACTTGGGGGGGAATCATAGCCTTCATCATCCTTCCCTCACGAGGACAATGCTCTAATAATGAAGATCATCACACTTTTATGGATTTACAACTCAAAGCTAGAACAAGATATGACTCTTTTATGAATGCCTCCGGCGGTGTACCGGGATATGCAATGCCTCCGGCGGTGTACCGGGATATGCAATGACTCAAGAGCGACATGAATGAAAATTATGAAGGTGGCCTTGCCACAAATACGATGTCAACTACATGATCATGCAAAGAGCAATATGACAAAAGTAATGTGTGTCATATGAACGGAACGGTGGAAAGTTGCATGGCAATATATCTTGGAATGGCTATCGAAATGCCATAATAGGTAGGTATGGTGGCTGTTTTGAGGAAGGAGTATGGTGGGTGTATGGTACCGGAGAAAATTGCGCGGCACAAGAGAGGCTAGCAATGGTGGAAGGGTGAAAGAGTGCGTATAATCCATGGACTCAACATTAGTCAAAAGAACTCATATACTTGTTGTAAAAATTTAGAAGTCATCAAAAACCAAGGCACTACGCGCATGTCTTTAATATCTCAAAACAATTATCAAGTATCAAGTTGATCATAGCATCCAATTCACTTCCTATCATAGTTTTTATTATACCCAACTTGGATGCTCATCATTCTAGGACCAACTTTGTAACAATAGCAAATACCATGCTGTTCTAAAAGACTCTCAAAATGATATAAGTGAAGCATGAGAGACTAGCAATTTCTTCAAAATTAAGACACCACCGTCGTGCTCTAAAAGATATAAGTGAAGCACTAGAGCAAAAACTATCAAGCTCAAAAGATATATGTGAAGCACATAGAGTATTCTAGCAAATTCTAATCAAATGGGCTTCTCCCAAAAGGTGTGTTACAGCGAGGATGATTGTGGTAAACTAACAAGCAAAGACAAATATAATACACGATGCTCCAAGCAAAACACATATCATGTGACGAATAAAAATATAGCTCCAAGTAAAGTTACCAATGAACGAAGACGAAAGAGGGGATGCCTTCCTGGGGCATCCCCAAGCTTAGGCTTTTGGCTACTCTTGAATATCTTGGGGTGCCATGGGCATCCCAAATCTTAGTATCTTGCCACCTTTTATTCCATAGTCCAAAAAGGCTTTACCCAAAACTTGAAAACTTCACAACACAAAACTCAACAGGTAATCTTATAAGCTCCGTTAGTGAAAGAAAACAAAACCACCACATAAGGTACTGCAATGAAATCATTCTTTATTTATTTTGGTGTTAAACCTACTGTATTCGAACTTCCTTATGGTTCATAAACTATTTTACTAGCCATAGATGCATTGAAATAAGCAAACAACACACGAAAAACAGAATCTGTCAAAAACAGAACAGTCTGTAGCAATCTGTAACTAGCGCA
>NW_025244594.1:0-2743 GCF_018294505.1 Triticum aestivum
CCTGCACAAGGATCACACGAGACATGCATGGTGAATGCTACAGAAAAACAAGACAAGCGTTTGCTCCATCGTGGGAGCAGCGGTGACCCGGGAATAAGCAGCCCCGGAGGAGCGAAGCGGCGGTCTTCTAGGTCAAATCGAAACCACCACACAAGCACTTGACAAAGCAGCATCACAAGCTGCCAGAATGCAACATCACAAGCCCTTGAGTATAGTCAAGACCGTCGACAAAAGGGAACGTCGGGCCATAGTAAGGTTGTTGCGATGGTGATTCGATGAAACATCACATACTTTTCTGTACACAGGGCTCCTCTTTTCGTCCTTGAGGGAGTTCCTCTCCTCCAACAAATCTGTCATCTCCTCTTTCAAAACATTGTTATCAGCGGGATGGAGTGCTCCTTCCCCGAGGCGGGCGTCTGGAACGGCGGTTCATATCATGTCCTCGATGTCCTGCACTCCACCTTGGTCATCATTGAGGGTGTCTGTTGGGCAAACATCAACGTCAAAGCAGAGAAATGGAGTCACACCAAGGGACATGGCAGCATTTAAGAAATGGAAATACATAACTAGTACTCCCTCTGTAAAGAAATATAAGAGCGTTTACATCACCGCTTTAGTGATCTGGACGCACTTATATTTGTTTATAGAGGGAGTATATGTGATAGTGTTACCAATGCAAGAGAGAGAAATTGCAATTTTACGCAATTTGAATATCATGTTTATCTTACTATTACAAGTGTGTGTTTATTATAAACGACATGGCAGGCAGCTCAGGTCTGCACCTGTCATCATTTTGCCCATACATATACATTCATACAGCAAGAGAGGCAAAACTTAGCAGATTGGAAGGCTTGTTGTACAGGGGCATGATCACAAACGAAATAGTAGAGTAGTATTTCAGGATGGTGCTATATATTCTGTAGCAAACAAAGTTGTACGCTCCATACAAAGTGATGTAGTAATACCAGACATAATTGCCATAGAAAGGCTAGCATGTGGGAATCGCTACAAGAGCTCATGTTGTCTTGTCAAATCTCACACTGGGCACTCACACACAAATTGTTGCAATAGTGAAAACAAGCAGCATCTATGGGTACGTAATTGATGGCCGGGACACACACGGCATAAGAGATACCTTAAGGAGCTCCATGGCGTGGACGCCCATGGAAGAGGCGGCACACAACAGTCTGCCCCTGAGGACACCAACATTGTCAAGTTAGTATGCTTGGTTAGTATCATCAACCTGAAGATAAATCTGCTGTAGAGTTTTCAGTTTCCTGAAGAAGGAAGGAACGAAAAGTTTCAGATTTCTGCAGTTTTGTCTGTCTGTGAAGATAAGTTGCAGCAAGCAAGCAAGCAAGCAAAATATGGAGTATCAAGTTTCCTAGTGCTCCCTCAAATTGTAAGATTTGCTATGCATGCTCGTGTCAGTATTTTATTTTAGTTTTTGAAGGAATTTGCGCATGTGAAGATTTCGGTATGAGATACATGGAGCTTTTTCAGAGTTGTTTTTTTCTTTCTGTAATACATGTGAAGACTTGGATATGAAAAATGGAGCTTTTTTCATAGTGAAAAGTGATCTTTTTGGTGTCGTTTTTTTGTTGCTCTAATCGGCATGTATCTCATACTATAAGACTTTGGTAATTGAGGGTCGGGACATGAGAGAAAGCAGACTGAGTTACCTTGACGCTCTCCATGGCGTCCGCAGCGGCAGCGGGGTCTCGGAACAGCAACATTACCAAGTTAGTATCAACCTGAAGAATAATCTGCAGAGTTGTCAGTTTTTTGGAAGAAGGAAGTAAAATTATGATATTTTTGCAGTTCTGTCTAGCTCCGTCCGAATACAAGTTGCAGCAGCAAGCAAACACGGATAGATGGGCGTTGACAAGCTCACCGTGATTATTTTGCAGCCAGTGCCGAACAACGCCGTGCCTCGTTGCTCGAAGGGAGACACACACGATGAGCCCCTTGTCCTCTGCATTAACCGGGGATGATGCAGTACCGAATCAATCATGCTGCTGCACAAGGACATGATAAATAACAAATCTTGAGTCAAATGGAAAATCTTGAGCTCCAATCATAATGAGAGAAAAGAGGAAATCACGCCTCTTCATCAGCGGAGAGAGCCCGAGGACAACGACGCCATCCAGTGCATCTTCATCAGCGAAGAAAGCACGAGGATGACGGCGCCATCCTGTTCATCTTCAAGCCCAAACCGCGTCAACTTCTGCAGCACCACTTGGCAAGAGAAAATGACCGGTGTCGTGCGCGATGGAGATTTTCCATCATGTCCGGTAGGTTTGCTGGACGAAAGGAGTATCTTCCTGAGGAATGCAATCTGGGTGGACATAAAAAGATCAGTCTAGTGCAGAGGCAAAGAGGAATGTTAGATTTCTCAACACTAAGCCACACAACAATTCTCTTGTGTCAAAGGGAATTTACAGGAATTAACAAGACAACATCTTCCCCTAAAAACAATGCATACTTATTCACCAGCCTAGGAATGCAAAGTGCTCATTCCAGTTCCACGCAATGAAAGTTAAGTGTTGGACCTGATCAAGACAAGACAAAATTGCCATAGATAGGCTCACTTGTGTGACCAGCAGAAGAATTTTTGCTACAAGATCTCATCTTGGCTTGTCAAATCTAATACTAGACAAATTGTTGTACACTAGTGAAAACAAGCAACATCTCCGGGTAATTGACGACCGGGACACGCAGGACATGAGAGAGAGAGAGAGAG
>NW_025244595.1:0-2743 GCF_018294505.1 Triticum aestivum
GAAGCCATCTAGCTAATAACTATGGACGCGAATGTCTGTGGTAAACTACTCACACTTCATCGGAGAGGCTTTGGCGTTGATGTAGAAGCCCTTCGTGATAGATTCCCCCTCCGGCAGACCGCCGAAAAAGGCCCCAAGATGGGATCTCACGGGTACAGAAGGTTGCGGTGGTGGAAATAGGGTTTCGTGGTGCTCCTGGATGTTTTCAGGGTATGCAAGTATATATGGGCGAAGGAAGTCGGTCAGGGGAGCCACGAGGGTCCCGCAAGGGTGGGGGGCACGCCCACCCCTCTGGGGCGTGCCTCCCTGCCTTGTGGCTTCCTTGTTTACTTCGTGATGTCCACTCCAAGTCTCCTAGATTGCGTTTGTTCCAAAAATATCTCTCCCGAAGGTTTCATCTCGTTTGGACTCCATTTGATATTCCTTTTCTGCGAAACACTAAAATAGGCAAAAAAACAGCAATTTGGGCTGGGCCTCCGGTTAATAGGTTAGCCCCAAAAATGATATAGAAGTGTATAGTAAAGCCCATAAACATCCAAAACAGGTAATATAATAGCATGGGACAATAAAAAAGTATAGATACGTTGGAGACGTATCCAGCATCCCCAAGCTTAATTCCTGCTCGTCCTCGAGTAGGTAAATGTTAAAAACAAAATTTTTGATGTGGGATGCTACCTAGCATAATTCTCAATGTAATTTTCTTTATTGTGGCATGAATGTTCAGATCCAAATGATTCAAGATAAAAGTTCATATTAACATAAAACTAGTAATACTTCAAGCATACTAACAAGTAATCATGTCTTATCAAAATAACATAGCCAAAGAAAGCTTATCCCTACAAAATCATATAGTTAGGCTATGCTTCATTTTCGTCACACAAAATACTCCCATCATGCACAACCCCGGTTTCAGCCAAACAATTGGTTCATACTTTTTAACGCACTTCAGCTTTTTCAACTCTCGGGCAATACATGAGCGCAAGCCATGGATATAGCACTATGGGTGGAATTGAATATGATGATGGAGGTTGTGTGGAGAAGACAAACAAGGAGAAAGTCTCACATTGACGTGGCTAATCAACGGGCTATGGAGATGCCCATCAATTGATGTCAATGCGAGGAGTAAGGATTGCCATGCAACGGATGCACTGGAGCTATAAATGTATGAAAGCTCAACAAAAGTAACAAAGTGGGTGTGCATCCAACTTGCTTGCTCACGAAGACCTAGGGCATTTTGAGGAAGCCCATCATTGGAATATACAAGACAAGTTCTATAATGAAAAATTCCCACTAGTATATGAAAGTGACAACATAGGAGACTCTCTATCATGAAGATCATGGTGCTACTTTGAAGCACAAGTGTGGTAAAAGGATAGTAACATTGTCCCTTCTCTCTGTTTCTCTCATTTTTTTTGGTGGGCATATTTGGCCTCTTTTTTTATTTGGGCTTCTTTGGCCTCTTTTATTTTTCATAAAGTCCGAAGTCTCATCCCGACTTGTGGGGGAATCATAGTCTCCATCATCCTTTCCTCACTTGGGACAATGCTCTAATAATGAAGATCATCACACTTTTATTTATTTAAAACTCAAGAGTTACAACTCAATACTTAGAACAAAATATGACTCTATTTGAATGCCTCTGGCGGTATACCGGGATATGCAATGAATCAAGAGTGACATGTATGAAAGAATTATGAAGGTTGCCTTGCCACAAATACGATGTCAACTACATGATCATGCAAAAGCAATATGACAATGATGGAACGTGTCATAATAAACGGAACGGTGGAAAGTTGCACGGTAATATATCTCCGAATGGCTATGGAAATGCCATAATAGGTAGGTATGGTGGCTGTTTTGAGGAAGATATAAGGAGCTTTATTTGTGATAGAGCGTATTGTATCACGGGGTTTGGATGCACCGGTGATGTTTGCACCAACGCTCAAGGTGAGAAAGGGCAATGCACGGTACCGTAGAGGCTAGCAATGATGGAAGGGCGAGAGTGCGTATAATCCCTGGACTCACATTAGTCACAAAGAACTCATATACTTATTGCAAAAGTTTATTAGCCCTCGAAGCAAAGTACTACTACACATGCTCCTAGGGGAAGGGTTTGTAGGAGTTAATCATCGCGCGATCCCGACCACCACACATAAGGAAGGCAATCAAAGAGCACCCCATACTACAAATTTGTCACACAACTTTTACCATACGTGCATGCTACGGGACTTGCCAACTTTAACAAAAGTATTTCTCAATTTCATAATTACCCAACTAGCATGACTCTAACATTACCACCTTTATATCGCAAAACAATTATCAAGTATCAAATTGATCATAGAGTTCAATGCACTGTATATGATAGTTTTTATTATACCCAACTTGGATGTCCATCATTTTAGGACCAATTTTATAATGAAAGCAAATACCATGTTGTTCTAAAAGACTCTCAAAATAATATAAGTGAATCATGAGATATCAATAATTTCTACAAAATAAAACCACCGCCATGCTCTAAAAAGATATAAGTGAAGCACTAGAGCAAAATTGTCTAGCTCAAAAGATATAAGTGAAGCACATAGAGTATTCTAATAAATTCTGAATCATGTGTGTCTCTCCCAAAAGGTGTGTACAGCAAGGATGATTGTGTTAAACTAAAAAGCAAAGACTCAAATCATACAAGACACTCCAAGCAAATTAGATATCATGTGGTGAATAAAAATATAGCTCCAAGTAAAGTTAT
>NW_025244596.1:0-2742 GCF_018294505.1 Triticum aestivum
TGGATGACTAGCGTCATGTATACAAAGATAGAAGAAAAGGTCAATACTAAATCTGGTAGACATGATTCCACAGAAAAATGAGTGTTGAAAATAGAGTACCTGATGCTCACTGCCTTAATCGACGTTGTTTTTGCTGCCGTAGGGAATACACAAACTCTGATGACAACCACGGACTATGAACAGCTCGCTTGTCCTACACGAAAATCCTGCATGCATTGCAGAAGATTTCGATGAGAACACTTCAGTTTTATAGAAAATAGTAAGAGTTTCACTTGCTTTGGCAAATAACATGAACTGTGGCCAAGAGATTTGTCATGGCAAAGTAAGGATTTGGAAGTCAAACAAATTAGCCTTGGTTTTATGTAGTACATCTTAATGGAAGAATAGTAATAGCATGTGAGTACCATGGAAATGTAGTCTCCATTTTTGCACTAAGAAAACTGATATTACAGATTATGATTTATGACACACAAAACCAGTGCATAGTGTCTTCTAGAATTGTTAGGCCACTCCAGCTATACAATCTCTAAGCAGGATATAGCACACTCTTCATAGTTCTGAAAACATTATCATAGCAAGTACTCCCTCTGTCCCATAATGTAAGACCTTTTTTGACATCACACTTACACTACACTAGTGTCAAAAAACACCTTACATTATGGGACAGAGGGAGTAATATTTAACAACTATTCAGAAATTGCAGAATCTCTGTAGTTTATCTTATGTCTGAATTTTGATCCTCTCTACTACCTATGCTTAAAGGGATTTATTACTAGTATTCCCTGTAGTTTATAAGCAGCAAATGCCACTGGGGAATGCTACATGTTGTAAGAAATTTGTGAACTCTGAACCTATGTCTCTTCTGAACTTCGAAACAAACACATGCAACTGAACTATGAAACTGTTATTAGCACTAGTTAAGTTGTTCCAAGCCATAGTTTACATGTATGACCTGAACTTGTCTGTGTATGCTGCAGAAAGATTTCAGTTGTTTGAACATGCTATTACAAGTAATCCAAAATTCAAGCTTTGCATTACTGAATAAAGGCTCGACAGTTAACAGAATTTATACATGTATGGCCTGAACTTGTGTACGTGTATGATACAGGAGTATGACCATAAGCTTACACAGTTAACTGTTGATTCAGGAAACTTTAAGGCTGCAATTTCTACTTGTATGTTTGTGTGACAAACCAAATGATGTTCTTTGCTGAAAAAAGTTCATATCATATCCCTTTTTCCTTGAGAGCATTGTGTTGATGATTCGTGCATGTCAAAAACGTAGCAGCAGCAGCAGCGTGCTAACAGTCAGCATCAGCATCATTATTGCAGGCATCGAGGACAGCTCAAGTGCGGGACGCGGCCAGCCGCTAATCATGCGATTAGTGACTGCGGAAGTTGCGCAATCTAGCGAACGCGCTGCTGGCGTATCTACTACCAACTTGAACCCTAACTGCTAACTGAATTTTATTTCAAGGTACTGCAATGTGCAGTCGCTCCATGCCTCCACGGCCAGCACAAGGTGTGAGGAGGGAAGGATGGGAGGAAGATATGGCGGCAGGGGAAGAGATACGTCTGTTCGTCCACCATTACGACCAAGCGCAGCCGGGATCTCCAATACCTCGCGGCGGCGGCGGCCCCTCCAGAACCTCACGCGGCGTCGACAGGGACGTATGTGGGGGAGCGGCCACTACGACCAAGACCAGCCGCGGCTTCGCCTCCTAGACCTCGAGCCGGCGTCTTCGGCTGCAGGTCCTCGCTCCTGCGCCGCCGCCTCCCTCTAACGAGATGGGTTAGAGCATCTCTAGCCGCGCCACAGGGAAGCCTTCCCAGGCGATTTTCTTCCACCGGCGCTGAAAAAATGGCCCAGTCACGTCCCCAGAAGTCCGATTTTCGCCGGCCTGTGCCGAAAACAGCGCCGGCGGATCCAGGCCAAACCCGGCGCGCTGGGGAGCGCCGGGGCGAGCTGTTTTGGCGCGAAAAAACCGCGGGCCAGCCGCGTCAGCGACACGGCGCCTCGTCTTCCCCCAACGGCCTCGGTTCCTGCAGGGAATCAATGGCAAGGCTGCCCTCGCACGCGTTCAGGCGCGGCGCGGCTATATAGCCAGCGGCCTCACTTACCTGTGCCCACACCAGCCCCGCCCCTCGCCGCCGCCCAGCCCCTCCCTCTACCTCTCCCGAGCGTCGCCGGCCAGCCCCTCCCTCTCCCTCTCTACCTCCCCCGAGTCCGTCGCCATGGCAGAGCGTTTCCCCGGAGACGAGGCGGCGGCCAACGGCATCGGCCGCTGTTCGCTGCGCGAACAGGAGTCCTGGCTCCTGTTCCAGGCGAACATCGCGGCGCCACCGGACATGCGCGCCGGGCCGACAGGGTGGAGGCTCAGCGACGGGGGAGTGCCCGTTCCCCCGTTGCCCGACGCCGTGGCCAAACCAAATTACTTCGCCGAGGAGGTCGAGGTCGTCCGCGCCTCCCTCACTGACACCCACCTCTCCCTCCCCCAGTACGCCGCCGACAACCACGCGGCTTGGGCAACATACTTCGAGCGCTGCCAGCGGTAGTGGTTGGCTCCACCAACGACGTGCCGGTGGTCGGCGGCCAGAAGAACAACGAGGGGCGCGACCTGTGGTGGGGCGTCCCCGGCCGCACACTCGTGGGCGGCAACAACCCGCCGTTGGCGTACCCGGCGAGGGCGGCCTCCCCGGCGCACCACCGATGTGCCGGGCCATGGGCGCCAAGGAGGTTCG
>NW_025244597.1:0-2742 GCF_018294505.1 Triticum aestivum
GATGCAACCGATAATTCAACTATGCAAGCAATGAAAAGAAAATTGCAAAGCTTCAGACTGGCTTGGACCAAGGATGAATAGATCTAACTCTTTTTTGTGGCTTTTTCTTGGACAATAGGTAAGAAAATAAATCTAATCTAGGAAAACTGGAAATTCTCACCGAGCAACCTGAAAACTGATACCACTTGATAGAGGCGGGGGTGTCCCGATCTTTCGATGAGATGATAACTATCAATTTGGTGGAGACGACTTTGACGATCCGACTATAAACGTGCACGACGTTGCGCCTTAGCAATCGGTAAACCAATCTCCTGAGGTTACTGACGATGCCGGAAGCACGGTCAGCCTGACCACGAAGGTCTATTCCTGCAAGCAATCGAAGAACGAGCAAGAATATGATAAAGCAATCTGAATATTGCAAATCTATATGAAGTATTGATAATGGTGGGGATCCGGAAGCAGTCTTGGTCTGGTCGTTGGACACAAACGAAGTACACGAAGTTGCAATGGCTAACTTTTAACTAAACAAATCCCAAGGAAAAAGCTACTAGATGGATCTACTTATATAGGAGCAAGGGGTGGCGGCCAAGGAGGTGGGAGGACGTCCCAAGGAAGCTTAGAACTAACCCTAGGTCGTACAAGGCTCATGGGCCCAAGTGGAGGTGATGTAACACCTTTGGACTTGTAGTTTGACTCGGATTCTGCTGCAGCATCAGATTGTTTCGTCCACAACTCAACGCTCCGGTCGAATTTGAAGGTGATTCCAATTGGGTTGGAAAGTGCACGAAATCTAGTTTCCAACAAAAAAAGAATCACCCAATTCGAAGTCCGTATGAAAAACTTGTGTGCGTTTTGAGTCAGGTGTGTCTGTGCAGTCCGAATCTGAATCCAGAACGTGAGAGACTTGGACTCTATCTTCTCTTGGGCCAAAAGTGACGTGAGAGAACTTTTTGGACAGCAAATAAACATCTCTTTCTTCCTTATCTTCATATGTGGATTGTACAAATGTCCCATACACCTGCAATTAGACAAAACACAAAAGTGTGTGAAGTATTTTTGTTCTGGATAATATAAATAGATTATTGAATAGTTTGCACTAGAAATCACCTGACAAATATGCATATATGCAATATTTTTGGTCATATCCAAGGTAGTCATGTCCTCATCAGGAGGCAAAGAGGAAGGCACGTCCTCGAATGAAAATAATGCCTCTTTGCACACAAAAGCATAGCAAACAGATTTGCTGAAATCTAGCTCATCAATATCAGATTTGGTGGCAAATAAACATGCACTTTTCAATTTAATTTCAGAAGCAACACTAGATGGTTTATTATTAGGCTTCATTTGTTGCTCAAATTCTTTTGCCACAATCTGATTTTCACTCTTATTCTTCTCCTGTTGTGCTTTATTAGCTCTATTAATATCATCTTTCAAAATGGAATCAGGAGAAATAGGAAGCAAAGTAATATTTTTATCCTTATGAACAAGAGTATAGTGATTGTTTCTACCATGGTGTACAGAATTTTTATCAAATTGCCATGGTCTACCAAGTAATAAGGAACATGCTTGCATAGGTACCACATCACAATCAACATAATCAACATATGTAGAGATACTAAAATGCACACGAACAGTACGTGTTACCTTAACCTTGCCGCTGTTGTTGAACCATTGGATGTAGTAAGGATGTGGATGTGGTCTTGTGGTGAGAGAAAGCTTCTCCACCATCTCCATGCTAGCCAAGTTGTTGCAGCTCCCTCCGTCTATTATGACGCGCACAGAACGTTCCTTCACAACTCCCTTGGTATGGAACAAATTGTGCCTCTGATTTTGCTCAGCTTGTGTGACCTGCACACTCAAAACACGTTGAGCAACTAAAAATTCATACCTGTCAGCGTCTTCAGGAGCCATGTATTGCGTCTCATGATCAGAATCATCTCCACCATGTTCTTCACGTGTAATAAGAGCCAATGTCTCCTTATCATAGTCACTAGCGGACTCATATCCACCATCCGCGGTAGCAATCATCACACGCAGAGATTTGCATTCCCTCGCATAATGACCTCCTCCCTTACAACGACGACAAATAATATCACTTGTGTGCCCTGTTGATGCCATGGAAGAAGAAGAACGCTGTGCAGGCCCCACAGGTGCGCTCTTGGCAGATAATGGTGGTTGTGCCTGTTTTCTTGTATCACGGCTGGAGGTGGCACCGGATGGAGGTGCTGGTGCAGTTGAAGTAGAAGATGCACGTGGTGTCCATGATGAAGGTCGGCCTGCAGAAAAGTTAGTTCGCCCCAGTGCTTGTCGATCCTGCACTTCACATTCAGCTTTACAAGCAAGATGGAATAAACGAGTGATATTAGTATACTCCTTATAGTCTAGAATGGTCTGAATCTCTCTATTTAATCCACCCAGAAAACGTGCAAGCATAGCTTCATTCTCCTCAACAATACCACATCTAATCATACCAGTTTGTAATTCCTGGTAATATTCTTCTACAGAATTTTTCCCTCGTCTTAAACGCTGCAATTTTTGAAGCAATTCACGTTGATAATATGGTGGAACCCAACGCGTACGCATAGCAGTTTTCAAAGCAGCCCAAGTAGTTGGAATAGGATATAATCTACAATGTTCAGACCACCATACACATGCAAAACTAGTGAAAGCACAAACAGCAGCAGCAACTCGTCTCTCCTCAGGATATTGTAAACATGTAAATCGTTGTTCAGTTTCTAACTC
>NW_025244598.1:0-2742 GCF_018294505.1 Triticum aestivum
AGCTTGACCGATTTCCCCCCGGTGTCAGTGCAATGCCACTTCTTTGTAAGTGCACATCTGGATGTTGGATGCTCCTTCCCTGAGGCACGGAGGGCATGCATCTAGAGGTTGCGAAGAAGATGACAGATCTGTGAGGGTGATAGGTTGCGGAGAAGACGTATTGGCAGCTACTACCAAAACCTGATAGAGCAAATCGAGATACAGTACATTAGGGTTAAAGGATTGAGGATTTTCGATGGCTATGATTCGGGTAGATGAACCTAGCGCTTGTGGAGGAGCATGATGGCACCTCGGCTGAATCCGTCTGTCCGTGATCTTCTTTCGCCGCCGATTAGTGATTTTGTGATCTTCTTTCGCCTCTGATCGGCTGATCAGTGGTTCAAATTAGCCCGGCCAGACAATCACAAAAAGTGATGCTGAATCCATTGATCTATGGTCTTCTTTCGCTGCTGATCTGCCAACCCGTACAATCTCTACACTGTGCTTCATTGATGCATTGTTTCAGGGATCGATGGCTTATGTAGTTTTGCGAGACTCACATGAGAGAGGATGTTCACTTATCCACTTCCAAAGCCTGGTCATGTACCGACGTATATTATGAGAATTAAGAACAATACTTAATCCATGTAGGAGTAGTATTCCTACCATTTTGTGCTTGAGCGTTGTATATATTTGTGTAACCCTTGTAACTCGAACCCAGTAAGGGAAATAAAGGAAGATGATATGGCACTTTACCAACTGACAGATCGTATATTATGAGAATTACAAGCAACAGTTAATCCGTGTAGGAGTAGTATTCCTATTGTATTGTGCTTAAGCGTTGTACTCCAAATATAAGTAGTAAGCCCACCTCAAGATGTAGGAGTATATATTTGTGTAACTCTTGTAACCCAAAACCTGTAATAATAAGAGAAATAAAGGAAGATCAAAAGGCGCGTTACCAGCTGGCAAATCGGTCAAGCTTATCGTGTATGGGCAGCAGCCAGTAGTACATGTACGTCCAAGCTGATTGTGTAGTAAGCTAGCTTCAGAAGCGGTGAGTATTACACAGTTTTGAGGCCAGTTTTTTACTTCTAAGTGTAGCTTTATACGTGCTAGTGCGTTGTTTTAGAAAGTAATCCAACTAGCTCCACATGCCAGCGTGCGGAAGGAAAGGTCGAGCACACCTTTTGGCGTTGGCGTCAAGTTTTGTTTTTGTTTTGGGCGTTGGTATGTTTTTTCAGCCTGGCCGTCAATGGTTTGAAGCAATGATGTGCACGGCAGGGTGGGACAAGTGCTCACACCTTTTTTTTTCTCTAACAATAATAGGCGTGCATAGGCTGGGTGGAATAAAAGAGATGAAACGTTTTTCTATAATGGCAATGGTGGGTTATTTCTTTGAACATTTATGTCAAAGAAATTTTATCTAAATCTAACGGTTGTTATTTTAAAGGTGAATAATTCGAACGTTAGATGTTTTTGTTTTTTGTGGTAATTTCTAGAATAATTATCTTTTTCTGATTAGCCCGTTAATTACTTTTTATATCTCTACTATTAAAGGGGGATCG
Source organism: Triticum aestivum (assembly GCF_018294505.1). Taxonomy (NCBI): domain Eukaryota; kingdom Viridiplantae; phylum Streptophyta; class Magnoliopsida; order Poales; family Poaceae; genus Triticum; species Triticum aestivum. Next base: position 1,548 of record NW_025244598.1, read on the forward strand.
AACGTCGTGATGGTTCGACCTCTTCGATGGTTCAACCTCCTTCGATACCCCCACCTCTCGTACGTGAAAAAAAGAAACTCCTCGCACGAAAGAAAACTCAAAAAGAAAATAAAAACAGCCCACGTATGCACGTCGTCCCACCTCCAAGGCCCACGCGCCCGGCTTCCCCCAATTCCATCGCTCTCGATCTCGTGGCTCTGTCGCCGTCGCTGACCTCCTCCTGCCTATGGCAACTTCGAGCGGCAGCACGCTGCAGCGGATGTGTTCGAGGAGTTCGCCCGGTGACTGCGCATGGAGCACAGCAACATCTCCACCCTTTCATTGCTCAACACCGACCTCGAGATTTCCCGCTTGACCTGGAGGCCTTCCGCGACTGAGTCCACAGCCCCGCCTGCTTTGGCCTGATCTGGATAGAAGACGTACAACCACCCAATAAGTTTCTCTTCCTTCTCTCTCAAATTTTTTTAATGTCCCGAATCATCTATTTCATCAGCCATACAGGAGAGTTTGGGGATGGGGAATTGAAGATACGAGGAGGAAGCCATACAGGAGAGTTTGTGAGGTCCAGAGAACGAGATAGAGAATTCAGAGACTAACTGTTGCATATACTCCTCCTACACGACACGCACACACAGTTACAGATGGTCCCAGGACCCACTAGCCAGCTGACAACGCTCTCTTGCATGGATATTCTGAGCGAAAAGGTGTGATTCCTAAAAGAGAACTCGAGTAAAAATATTCATCTTGGTTTCTTAGTTATGATCTGCACTAATAGTACAGATGCATATTCTATGCGGTTCTCTTCTTGGTCTGATTCCTAATAGAAAACTTGTGCTTGACCTTGATTTCTTGGCTATGACATGCACTATTATTTTTGGTCAGATTCTTGCAGCAACTTCTAATGGAGATGGCATAATAGTTCCAGGATAAAGAAGAGGTATGAGCATGGACTTCTAATACGGCTCTATATGTTTGAATTTTTTTGACACTTTGTAAAAAAAGAAAGTAAATCTGTCATTGCTGAGATGTAGTCTAGGAGAAATTATACTTTTCAATTCTCTAAACCTTGTGAGAGTTTTGCTTGATTTGTAACTGAAATTTGATAGTCTTGTTGTGTTTATTACGCCATTATGAATTTGGAATAGTCTTGTTCTGATGGATAGGCGCGGGGGCAGCCATCGGAGGAGACCGGGTC
>NW_025244599.1:0-2742 GCF_018294505.1 Triticum aestivum
GCACCGCACAAATGATCCTTCTTGAACTGGACGTCCTCCATACCTATGACATGCTTCTTCTTGGCGAGAGTGTGTAAGTTCCTCATGCCAGCATGCCCCAGCCTCCGATGCCATAGCCAGCATTCTGAAGCTTTTGTAAGAAGACGTACGGCAAGTTGTGGTCCTGCTGAGAAATCTACCATGTACAGATCATCTTTCCGGTACCCTTCAAAGACTAGAGATTTGTCCGATTCCATAAGAACAAGGCAATTATATTTTCCAAATATCACAATCATGTTCAAGTCACAAAGCATAGAGACAGACATTAAGTTGAAACCAAGGGATTCAACAAGCATCACTTTATCCATGTGCTGATCCCTTGAGATTGCAACTCTACCTAGACCCAATACCTTGCTTTTACCAGTGTCAGCAAATGTGATGTGACTCTTATCAGATGGACGTAAAGTTGAGTCCATGAGAAGACTTCGATCACCAGTCATGTGATTAGTGCATCCACTGTCCATAATCCATTCTGAAGCACGAGGTGTCATACCCTACAGTACAGTTAGGGGGATAGGCTTCACAAAGAGCATTGTGAAGCATAAACATTTGACGGGCAAGAGGATTATTGAAGCTCAGATCAAGAGTAGGACTGATAGGATGAATGGCAAACGATTCAGGAACAAAATACATAGTAAGACCATTTGGGCATTTGATCTTGCGCCCTACAAGATGTTTTAGGTCCCCAGCAATAGCATTAGACGCCTTTGATTTTCGGCTGGAGACTGAGGGAGTCTCGGATTAGGGGGTGTTCGGATAGCCGGACTATAATTCCCGCCGGACTCCAGGACTATGAAGATACAAGACCGAAGACTTCGTCCCGTGTCCGAAAGGTTCTTTCCTTGGCGTAGAAGGCAAGCTAGGCGTGCGGATATTCAAGATCTCCTCCCCATGTAACCGCCTCTGTGTAACCCTAACCCTATCCGGTGTCTATATAAACCGAAGGGTTCTAGTCCGTAGACGATACAATAGACAACACATACAACCAACCATCGTCATACACGATCATACCATAGGCTAGCTTCTAGGGTTAGCCTCCTTGATCTCGTGGTAGATCTACTCTTGTACTACCCCTATCATCAATATTAATCTAGCAGGAGTAGGGTTTTACCTCCATCGAGAGGGCCCGAACCTGGGTAAAACAAAGTGTCCCCTGTCTCCTGTTACCATCCAACCTTGACGCACAGTTCGGGATCCCCTACCCGAGATCCGCCGGTTTTGACACCGACATTGGTGCTTTCATTGAGAGTTCCTCTGTGTCATCGCTTTTAGGTTCGATGGCTCCTTTGATCATCAACGGCGATAAAGTCCAGGGTGAGACTTTTCTCCCCGGACTGATCTTCGTCTTCGGCGGTTTCGCTCTGCGAGCCAATTCGCTTGGCCATCTGGAGCAGATCGAAAGCTACGCCCCTGGCCGTCAAGTCAGGTTTGGAAGCTTAAACTACACGGCGGATATCCGCGGAGACTTGATCTTCGACGGATTCGAGCCACAGCCAAGCGTGCCGCACTGTCAAAAAGGGCATGATATAGCTCTGCTCCCGAACAGCGTCCTGGAGGCCGCATACGCCCCGGCCCCGATCCTTGATTCGGAGCCCGCTGCGTTCGTTGAGGAAGAACGGTTGGACGTCACCTCAGGGGCTGCGACGTTAAAGGCAATCGAGCCGAACGCCGACCCCGCACTCCGCGTTGCCCATTACTCTGAGGAGCCAGATTCTTCTCCGGACTCCGAGCCTTTCACGCCCCCGCCGATCGAATCCGATTGGACGCCTGTAATGGAGTTCACCACCGCGGACATCTTTCAGTGCTCACCTTTTGGTGACATCCTGAATTCTCTCAAGTCTCTCTCTTTATCAGGAGAGCCCAGGCCGTATTATGGCCTGCGAGGTTGGGATTCGGATGATGAAGAAATTCAAAGCCCACCCACCACCCACTTAATAGCCACTGTCGACGATTTAACCGACATGGTTGACTACGGCTTCGAAGACTTCGACGACTTGGACGACGAAGGAGGAGACGAACAACAACCAGCACCTGTAGGGCGCTGGACCGCCACCTTGTCATATGACATATACATGGTGGACGCTCCGAAAGACGGAGATGGTGATGGAACAGCGGAGGATGGCACATCAAAAAAGCATCCCAAGCGCCGCCGTCAGCGGCACCGCTCCAAATCCCGCCAAAGTAAGAACGGTGATTCCGGCACGGGGGATAATACTACCCCGGATACCGCCGAAGAACACCAACCCCGGCAAGACTCGGCACGGGAAGACGGAGAAGCCAGCCTTCATAAGAATGCGGCAGAAAGAGAGGTCGAGGATGACAACTACATGCCTCCCTCCGAAGACGAGGCAAGCCTCGACGACGATGAATTCGTTGTACCGTCAGACCCAGCCGAACAAGAGCGTTTTCAACGCAGGCTTATTGCCACGGCCAACAGCCTAAAGAAAAGGCAACAACAGCTTAGGGCTGATCGAGATTTGCTAGCTGACAGATGGACAGACGTCCTTGCGGCCGAAGAGTATGAACTCGGACGCCCCTCCAAAAATTATCCCAAACGCAGGCCGCTTCCCCAATCAGAGGACGAAGCGAATGACATGGCAGACCGGCCACCTCGCGGCCATGACAGAGAGGCCCGCCGCACCTTCAAGCCAACCGTACTACGGGGCCGTTCGGCCAGGGCACAAGAAAGCGAGCCAGACCTGC
>NW_025244600.1:0-2742 GCF_018294505.1 Triticum aestivum
ATTAGTGATAGTTCTAGTTCCCTCTAATCCTTATAATAGAGAAGCCCCATGAGGTTCTCTTCTCCCTCCTCTAATTATGCAATAGCGATTAGATCTGAACAGCGAAGCGCTGCCGGATCGGACAGCCCAAACGCGTGTAATCCGTAGAGAGGTCGTGCTTTCGGTCTTTGATTCCAGGGATCGTTCTTGAACGGTTCGAGGGACTTAATCAACAATCTACACCAACCATTCTTCCGCTGTGCTACGTCTTGAGCTTGCGTTGGTTTTTCTTGAAGAGGAAAGGGTGATGCAGCAAAGTAGCGTAAGTATTTCCCTCAGTTTTTTAAGAACCAAGGTATCAATCCAGTAGGAGGCTCCTCAGAAGTCCCACACACCTACACAAACAAACAAGAACCTCGCAACCAACGCAATAAAGGGGTTGTCAATCCCTTCATGGCCACTTGCGAAAGTGAGATCTGATAGAGATGATATGATAAGATAAATATTTTTGGTATTTTTATGATATAGATTGGAAAGTAAAAGATGCAAATAAAAGTAGATGGTAAACTTGTCCTATATACTTAAGAAGTTCACCCCACTACTTCATTTATCTCATCATGCAGCATAGCCACGTCATCATCCAATCTAATCCAGCCACGTCACACAGTCGCACTCAAGACCACGTCAGGCTTTTTTTCGTTAGAAGCATCCAGAAGGACCCACAACAAATTGACCAGCGTTTCAAGCATAAGTCTAACGCCACGTCGTCCCTTCCATTACCAGTGTCCAGAACTGACCGAGGACCAGCCATCTCTGATCTGAAACGTCTGTTCTCTCCTCTCCCCACAAAAGGGACTCTTCCTTCGAAACTCAAAGCGCATATCAAATCAATATGTCAGTGAGAGGCTCAGTAGCAAATTATACCATCTCTTACAGTCCAAAGGCTCACGTCCGTTCAGATGCTTGGTTAAAACCAAAGTATGGTTACGTGAAATTAAATGTTGACACGGGATTTGATAGTGACACACTCGCAGCAACATTTGGAGCAGTTATCCAGGACCATAGGGGGAAATTTGCAGCGGCTGCTAATGAAAAGATGGACATTTGCTTCGACTCGATCTTGCTAATACCGTTGGATGTAGTAAGATTGAAGTGAATTCGGATAGCGTGGAGGTGGTGAATGCGTTGAGCCAAGGCTACTCTTCTTCAGTCGCTTCATCCATTATAGACGACTGTTATTTCATGTCATTAGGTTTTTCCCATGTCATTTATGATCATTATAATAGGGAACGTAATCGAGTATCTCATGAACTAGCAAGGTTAGCTAGGTTTTCTTCTCCGAGGGTTTGGATGGATAACGCCCCTGATGAGGTTATCCCTTTACTTGTAAAAGATGCTACTTTACTTATGAATGAATAAAGGAGAAGAAGTTTATCAAAAAAAAGGGACTCTTCCTTCTCCAGCCTTTTCCTCAACTTTTAATCTCCTCCAGTGATGCCTGAGCTCCTCTTAATTGTAATCCACTCTGAAGCATCATGGACAAATTCACTACAAAGGAGGGAGACGGATCTCACATGTTGTTTGTCCACCCCATCACTAACCTACAGTCCGTCAAGAACAACACAAAACGGAGATTCAATACAAATGAATATCTCATCTGGCAAGCGGCTCCTGCATGGCGTTCTTTAAGGTGCAGCACCGAGAGGAGGGCCGCATCAGGGTGCTTCTCTCCCTGCCGCCAACGCTTTTCTCCCCCACTTCTTTCACCAGATCGTGCGGAAAGATGGGGGGCCATGTACGAGAGGAGGGCCGCATCAGGGGGGCTTCTCTCTCCTTCCCGACGCTTTTCTCCCCCACTTCTTGCACCAGATCGTGAGGAAAGATGAGCTTGATTTGTTGTTGGTTCGTACTATCACAACTAGGTCTCGCCTGGTCACGAGTAAGTGCTTTTTTGCAACTTTGCATCCTCCAGGGCTATTACCCATGGTCGCTAGGAACGCCTATTCTCTCACATCAGCAAGACCTCGCTGATTCCAGAAGAAAAATTGGGCATAAGTCGCAACCTCCCTTCTCCGGGAAGGAGCATGATCTCGATTTTGTGGAGATTAGTGGCGGTCTCTGTTCTCTTTTTTCATAATTACATTTTATTTCCAGACCTTAGTTTGGCTCCAACGGAAAGTCAAAAACAGTTCTGTTTTAGTCTAAGGATGTTTATTTGTATTGCTTTTGTCAACAGGTGAGCACATAAGATTATTTTGTCAGAACTGTCCAGGAGCACCTACAATGGAAAGTCTTCCGGAAGCTTGAGGATATCTTTGCTCGCTTCTTCTGTATGATTACTTTAGATGAACTACAGTGCACATCAATGTATGGAATACATATCAACAATCAATTATATAACCATATTTTTGGGTTTTCTAATTGATAATGTTGTTACTTGCTAGATTCCTATTTTGTATATGTATATTCAGGGCCATGATGTGTTCTCTTTCTTTTGCAATGCTACACGTAGAAGCATTTGTTTTCTCAGTTTTTGTAGCAATTATTGTGATCAAACATCTCATATTTGTTCTCTTATATTTTGCTCAAAATCAATTGTGAACGGGCTCAAAATCATCTGTGAATATGCTAATTCACAATTATCATGTACCATGCTAGGAAGGATCCAATCCAGTTGGTATATGCAACTAAATGATTTTTTGTTACATTTGAACACCTGAGAGACTCTTTTACTGTTGGGTAAAAGAAATTGTGCCTTTTTTT
>NW_025244601.1:0-2742 GCF_018294505.1 Triticum aestivum
GATTACATCTGAACACATCAGGACTTTCGGCAGTTGGTTGGAAACACGTCTCAGAGGTGACAACATTGTTTGTGATGAGCTGTACTCATTGTCGAGGGGACCATCTTCGACTGTATTGACTTATAAAGGATACGAGATAAATGAGAATACATTTTACACGATCGCCCAAGATCAAAAGAGCACCAACCAAAATAGTGGTGTCCGATTTGATGCAGTAATCAAGTGGGGAAAGGACACATATTATGGTTACATAGTGGACAAATGGGAACTTGACTACGGACATGATTTTAAGGTCCCTTTGTTTAAGTGCAAATGGGTCAATCTGTCAGGAGGCGGGGTACAGGTAGACCCACAGTACGGAATGACAACAGTGGATCTGAACAATCTTGGGTACACAAACGAACCGTTCGTCCTAGCCAATGATGTGGCGCAGGTTTTCTATGTGAAGGACATGTCTACAAAACCGAGAAAAAGAAAAGATAAGGAAGCGGACACATCATACGATGAGCCAAAGCGCCACGTAGTTCTTTCAGGAAAAAGAGACATCGCGGGAGTGGAGGGCAAGAAAGACATGTCAGATTATGAAAAGTTTCATGAAATTCCTTCCTTCAAAGTCAAGGCTGACCCAAGCACCCTTTTAAAACCATGAATATTATCCATGGTTACGGCACAATAAGTAAAGCACAAAAGCGAAGAAAAAGTGAAGACTTTCTCTCCACGACTATTATGATGATGCCTTTGATCTACAATATCACTGCAGTTACATGTGAAGAAATGAAATGCCTGTTGTAACAGACGGGTTTCCGTATGAAACCCTGATATATACCTCGAAACAGATTGTCCGTTTTGTACACGAAGTGCATCCAGTTTTTGTCGTAACCCTCTCAACTTTTTAGCACATGCTATGTGGGTGAAATGATGATACCATGCCAACTTTCAACCTTTTCAAAGTTCATTTCAAATAATTTTCAATTTCAGGGTCTTATAGCTCAAAAAAATAGTAAATGCATGAAAAATAACAAATGAAGTCAAAAAGGGTTGAAAATTGATGATGTGGGTTTGAATGGTGCATTTAGAACACAGAAAAACTCTGGCGTTAAAATAAGTTAAAAAAATAAAATCCCTTTGTAACAGGTGAGTTTCCGTATGAAACCCTGATACTTCGAGAGAGATTGTCCGTTTTGTACACGAAGTGCATCCAGTTTTTGCCGTAATCCTCTCTACCTTTTTGCACATCCTATGTGGGTGAAATGTTGATACCATGCCAACTTTCAACCTTTTCATAGTATTTGAAATGCTTTTCAATTTCAAGGTCATATAGCTCAAAAAATTCAGTAAATGCATGAAAAATAACAAATGAAGTCAGAAAGGGTTGACAGTTGATGACGTGGCTTTGAATGGTGCATACTGAACGCAAAAAAAGTCCGGAGTTGTAATAAGTTATTAAAAATAAAAGAGTGGTGCAATGCTCACCTACACGTTGCTTAGCTTCAGGCCTTCAAATGGTGGAGTCTCTGCACTCAGGGCTTATAAACCGCTGCGAGTGCCTCTCGCTTGGCGAGGTGAGACTAAAAACAGCTGCAGAAAGAATCAACTAAAAAACTCTATTACCGGTACTAAAGGTGCTCGTGGGGCCCCAGCCTTAGAATCGGTACTAAATGGAATGCCTTTGTAACAGCCTTAGAATCGGTACTAAAGAAAATAAAATAAATAAGTAGAAAAAAATAAACTTTAATAATTAAGTAGAAACAAAATAAAATAAAATAAACTTTAATAAAATAAATAAGTAGAAACAAAATAAAATAAAATAAAAACTTTTATAAAATAAATAAGTAGAAACAAAATAAAATAAAATAAAATAAACTTTAAATATAACAAAATAAGTAAACTTTAATAAAATAAATAAAAATAGCAACAGTAAGTATTTTGTTGTAAGTAGAAACATAATAAAAACATAAAGCAGAAAAGAAAACGTAAAAACAGGAAAAATAATTAAAACAAAATGCCACCTACTGGGCCACCACGGCCTAAATACGACTAGAAACCCAGCTAGTTGGGACAGGATTCAAGCCCGTAGAAGGCCCAACAGGCACACAGGCATAGCACTGTCCGATTAGTCCCATAGGCCTGCAGTTTAGAGGAGTTCGAGAGAGAAGAGGCAGCGGAGCTTATAAACAGGTGCGGGGCGCTCTCAACTAGGGAGGTGAGACTAAACTCCCACCACCACACCGCTGTGCAAGGCAACTGGTCCCGGTTAGTGGCACGAACCGGGACCAATGCCACCCTTTGGTCCCGGTTCATGGCACCAACCGGGACAACTGCCCCCCCCTTTAGTCCCGGTTGGTGCCACCAACCGAGACTAAAGGGGGTCATTGGTCCCCGTTGGTATCACGAACCGGGACCAATGCTTCGTGTATATAAGCAGGACTTGTGAAAATTTTCAGTTTTATCGACCATTTGACCCGCCGACGACGCCGAACTCATCAACGCCGCCAGGCTACCTGACGCCGTGGCCGTCGCCGCCCCGCGCCGCCCTGACGCCGTTGCCGCGCGCCACCCCGCACCGTCTCACCGCCCCAACGCCGTCGCCGTCACCGCCCCACGCCGCCCCGACGCCGTCTCCGCCCTGCGCCGCCCCGACGCCGTCACCGCCCCGCGCCGCCCCTGCCCCGATCGACGTCGTCGCCGCGTCGCCCCGCGCTACGGTCCGGCGGCCTTTCTTTGATGTTTTTTTGTTCATAT
>NW_025244602.1:0-2742 GCF_018294505.1 Triticum aestivum
CGGGGACTAGCGCGGCGGCAACGCGGGGTCGGGCCACCGAGTGCCCCGATTCAGAATCGGGAGGGGAAGGAGAGAGACGTGGGGAGTGGGTGGGGGAGTGGGTCGAGTAGTGGTGCTAGGGTTCGGTCGGGTAGGGATAATGGGGGAACGGGGGTGGGCTGGCCGGTTGTTGTGGGAGGGGCCGAGGCCCATGGGGAGCCGGGGGGTTTCTTTTCCTTTTATTTCTATTACTTATTTTTCTTTTCTATTTTCTTTACATGTTGGAATTTTCTTTTAGTAGCAAAAGATTTTAGTTGTAGTTGTAACTTGGCACATAAATACCAGGTTTTATCCTATGGCCACACAAAAAGTTTGGACCCAAATGGGACTTGTTCAAATATTTTAAAATTTGAAAAGGCCAAGTAGTTTGCTGCTGGACCACTTAATAAATATCTAAGTATTACTAGGTGAGTCAAATATTGTTGGTTTCAACTTAACAATGATCAAGGGGATTTTTAGAATAAGGTGAACATTTTAGCTTTACTGTTCAAAGAAATAATTTATTTGACTTTAATTTAAATTGAAAATGGCTTTGATTTTTATGAAGCGGGAATTTAGCTTAGCTAGCCTGGTGACATGGCATCATTAGGGTGAGGTTACTGTAGCTAACCACTGGGGGTGTTACAATGCCTTCTGGGGCATCCCCAAGCTTTGGCTTTTAGGTGTCCTTAGATTATATTGGGGTGCCATGGGCATCCCCAAGCTTAGGCTCTTTCCACTCCTTGTTCCATAATCCATCAAATCTTTCACCCAAAACTTGAAAATTTCACAACACAAAACATAAAGTAGAAAATCTCATGAGCTCCGTTAGCGAAAGAAAACAAAACACCACTTAAAGGTACTATAATTAACTCATTTTTTATTCATATTGGTGTAAACCTACTGTATTCCAACTTCTCTATGGTTTATAAACTATTTTACTAGCCATAGATTTATTAAAATAAGCAAACAAGATGCGAAAAACAGAATCTGTCAAAAACAGAACAGTCTTTAGTAATCTGTACCTAACGCAAGATCTGAAACCCCAAAAATTCTAAAATGAATTGCTGGACTTGAGGAATTTATCTATTAATCATCTGCAAAAATAATTAACTAAATAGCACTTCCAAATAAAAATGACAGCAGTTCTCGTGAGCGCTAAAGTTTCTGTTTTTTACAGCAAGTTCAACAAGACTTTCCCCAAGTCTTCCCAACGGTTCTACTTGGCAAAAACACTAATTAAACACAAAAAACAGAACCAAAACAGAGGCTAGATAAATTATTTATTACTAACAGTAGCAAAAAGAAAGGAATAAAAATAAAATTGGGTTGCCTCCCAACAAGCGCTATCGTTTAACGCCCCTAGCTAGGCATAACAAGCAAGAATAGATTTAGGTATTGCCATCTTTGGTAGGCAATCCATAAGTGGCTCTCATAATAGATTCATAAGTTAATTTAATTTTCTTTCTAGGGAAGTGTTCCATTCTTTTCTTAACGGAAATTGGAATCTAATATTCCCTTCCTTCATATCAATAATTGCACCAATCGTTCTAAGGAAAGGTCTACCAATAATAATAGGACATGAAGGATTGCAATCTATGTCAAGGACAATAAAATCTACGGGCACATAATTCCTATTTGCAACAATAAGAACATCATTAATTCTTCCCATAGGTTTCTTAATAGTGTGATCCGCAAGGTGCAAGTTCAAAGAGCAATCATCAAAATCACGGAAACCTAGCAAATCACACAAAGTCTTTGGAATCGTGGAAACACTAGCACCCAAATCACACAAAGCATAGCTTTCATGATCTTTAATTTTAATTTTAATAGTAGGTTCCCACTCATCATAAAGTTTTCTAGGGATAGAAACTTCCAACTCAAGTTTTTCTTCATAAGATTGCATCAAAGCATCAACGATATGTTTAGTGAAAGCTTTATTTTGACTATAAGCATGAGGAGAATTTAGCACGGATTGCAACAAGGAAATACAATCTATCAAAGAGCAATTATCATAATTAAATTCCTTGAAATCCAAAATAGTGGGTTCATCAATATTTACAGTTTTGACTTCTTCAATCCCACTTTTAACAATTTTAGCATGAAGATCTAAAGACTCCGAATTTTTTGAACGCCTTCTAGGTAAAGGTGGATCATATTCAGTCCCATCATTATCAAGATTCATATTGCAAAACAAAGATATAATAGTGGACACATCAATAACTTTTAGATCTTCATCTTTATTATCATGGAAACTAGAAGAACACGCTTTTATAAAGCAATCTTGCTTAGCACGCATCCTAGCGGTTCTTTCTTTGCACTCATCAATGGAAATTCTCATGGCTTTGAGAGAATCATTGGTATCATGCTTAGGTGGAATAGATCTAAGTTTCAAAGAATCAACATCAAGAGAAATTATATCAACGTTCCTAGCCAACTCATCAATCTTAAGCAATTTTTCTTCAATCAAAGCATTGAAATTCTTTTGCGAAGTAATAAATTATTTAATATTAGATTCAAAATCAGAGGGCATCTTATTATAATTTCCATAATAATTGTTGTAGGAATTACCATAATTATTAGAGGAATTACTAGGATATGGCCTAGGATTAAAGTTTCCTCTATACGCGTTGTTACCAAAATTATTCCTACCAACAAAATTCACATCCATAGATTCATTATTATTCTCAATCAAAGTAGACAAAGGCATATCATTAGGATCAG
>NW_025244603.1:0-2742 GCF_018294505.1 Triticum aestivum
AGTCGGCCGCGGTGTTGTAAGCCGGTGCGGACGAGCAAGTCAACCGCAGGAGCAGTAAGCCACTCGGACGCCGAGTCGGCCACGGGGGTGGACAGGTAAGTCGCCAGTCACATTGTAAGCCGTCACAGACGTGTGAATCGGCTGGCGCGTTGATGTAGATCGGACCGCGGGGGCGGCGGCTTGCACCCACCTGTTAAACAGTAAGCGGTCGCCGATGCCGTTGCATGATTATGCTACCGCACACTCCATGAATATGGCATTACACCATCTTTATGATGAATCATTGTCCTGCACACAAAGATGTACATACCAAAGTGATTGTTTTTTGACAAAAAATAATATGCGTTAATAAAATAATCTTAGATGGATATCACCTGATATGTTAGGCTGGAAATAATCCGCCATGGAGTTGATGACATCTTATGGTGAAACTGAAATCACTCATGGGTGAACGGGCCACATTTTTTATAAGCTGGTGCGTCCGGGAAAGGTCGGCACAGACGTTGTAAGCCGGCGCGGACAAAAAAGTCGGCCGCAGCGGTGAAAACGGCAAGGACGCGGGCGAGTCGGCCGTGGTGTTGAAAACGGCAAGGACGCGAGTGAGTCGGCCACGGGCGCGGACAATGAGTCCGTTGCGTGTGTTGATGTAGCGAGGGCGGCGACTTGCTCAAGCATCCTTCCAGAACACGGCACGAACACGCTAGCGCAAAAATAATATTGGCGCACGCTCTTTTGTGACACCTTTGTAATAAATAATGGTCCTGCGAAAAAATACCATAGACCAATGTAATTGTTCTTTGATGTAAACAATATGTTTAATAAAATAAAGTTAAACGGATAGATATCACCTGATGTATTTGAACAACATATGATGGTATGATTGCTGGCTGTACTGTAAGTACTAGTTGTTTCTGCCTCTGTCTTCTTGTGAGAAAGAGGAGATGGCAGTGCATAGCACCTTCTTGCGGCTGATTTGACCACCACAGTAATATGGTATTTTTCTTTGATCTTTGTTCGTTTCCAACAGCAGTCTCGAGCCTGCGGGAGCCCATCATGGTCATCACTGCAGTCTGTCGTATGTCCAACGCCAACACGACCCGGATGACGCCAGCGCAGTTGTTACCGCACAGCCGGCTTGATGAAGGACCGTGGCGTCGGCGGTGACCGCTCTAGGCGGCTCTTGGCAGAGGAAGCGGAGTCCACAGCAGCAGTTCAGCCATAACTAAAATCAGTTTCGACAGCCGGGGCGACTTGCCGTGGAAACGAGTAGCGGCAAGATCCTACGGTGGAGAGGCCATGCAGTGAAGGTGACCCGAGGCGCAACGGCTCAAGGACAGTACGGCCGGCTCAAGACGTGGTGTGCCGGTGACCGCGGCAGAGGTGACTGCCGGCCGGGCGGTTCAGCACGCTAAAGGCAAGGCAGAGCTGCGGCAAAAGCGGCTCAACGCGTCGGAGGCGAGGAGGCGACGCAGGCGGCTCAGCAACTGCTCACGGGTAGCGGCTCCACAGCAGCTCGAGGACGGCACGAGACAGTAGGGCAGCCCGTTTTTGGAGACGAGGGCCACGATCACAGCTCGACGTTTCAGTAGTCAAGAGTAGATGTAGCGTTCTGAAGAAAAAACAAATCTGAATTTTGCAGCTCCGCCCGGCTTTCACGTGACGAACAGAATATTAGTTGTCAATGACTTGAGAGATCAATTACCACCCGACCACGTACTACTACTAGTAGACCAAGTAGTAGTAATCCTGTTTTTTATATGGGATGTTTCCAGTCCATCAAATCTGGAATAATAGCAAAAACTGCAGCTGTCCCAGGCACGTGGCTGCCGTCAGGTGGAGGTGAATCACGCGTGGAGCTGTTGTAGACCAAGCACGCGCAATGCTGCGTACAGTAGAACAGATAGCCTTGGGACTCGAGCGCCGTCAATGTCGGGGATTCCTGTCGGTCTCGGCGACGCACCGTTACGCTCCAAAAGTTGACCTAGTTTTTGGATTGATGGATCGTTCCATCGACCTTGGCGATTCTTCGGCGGTTCAGCGGAAATTAATCTGGCTTTGCTGACTCACTCGGCCGTTGTAACGCATGACATACAATTCTCCATCCTCTTGGATCCGACTTGCAAGAGCGGCAGCTCACGGCGCAGCCCTAAATTTTTGCTTAACCTTTAAACCCACCGATCATAATCTGGTCCGACGAACTTGAAGCTGACGCACATCCTTCAAACCGGCTCTTTCTCATCCGGAAAATTGTAAACTCTCGATCCCTAAGAGAGATCCCTCCAAGAACTCAACACCACCGTGCGCGAGCCCCACGGTGGGCGCCAACTGTCTATAATTAACACGTCAGATGTCCTTAGTGTCAGGACTTAGTCGGGAGGCCAACGCATCTATGTGGTAGCTTGAGAGGGGTTGATCGGGACGAAAGACGCAACACGCAAGACAAGGATTTAGACAGCTTCGGGCCCCGGGAAACATCATCCAAAATAGCCCTACATGTTGTTTGATGCTAGGTCTCATTATGCTCATGAGAAGAGTAGCCGTAAGCCGGCTCTCTCTTTGTGTGTAGCCCTAGACATTGTTTCTTGTTGCTTCTCTCTCTTTGGGGAGCCCTGCCCCTCCTTATATAAGTTAGAGGGGCGGGTTACATGTAGAGTCCAAATAGGATTAGGACTAGCCTATCTTGTACTACAAGCCGGATACAAGTCCGGGTCTTGATTCCTTGTAAGGGAGATATTCCTCACG
>NW_025244604.1:0-1251 GCF_018294505.1 Triticum aestivum
GATATCCATAGTTGTTGAACCCCAAGGTGCACTTACATGTCGGTCATCAACACTCGCAGTTTTGGCCGATTCTGGCCCGTTTCGTGGACTATTACTCACTGTTTTGGGGTCCCGAAGTGATTTCCATGATTAACGAACCCCGAGGTGAGTTTACGTGTGGGTAATCAACACTCGCGGTTTTTGTCTATTCTGACCCGTTTCGTGGACTATTACTGACCGTTTTGGGGTCCCAAAGCGATTTCCATGGTTGTTGAACCCCCAAGGTGCGCTCACGTGTCGGTCATCAACGCTCGCAGTTTGGGCCGATTCTGGCCCGTTTCCTAGACTATTACCCAGTTTGGGGTCCCAAAGTGATTTTCACGGCTGACGAACCCCGGGGTGCGTTTACTTGTCGGTCATCAACACTCAAAATTTTGGCCAATTCTTGTCAGTTTCGTGGACTATTACTCATCGTTTTCGGGTCCCACAGCGATTTGCACAATTAACGAACCCCGGTGTGCATTTACGTGCCGGTTATCAACACTCGTAGTTTTTGTCGATTCTAACCCATTTCATGGACTATTACTCACCGTTTTGTTGTCCCAAAGGGATTTCCATCATTGTCGAACCCCAAGGTGTTCTTATGTCTTGGTCGTTAAGACTTGCAGTGTGGGCCGATTCTGGCCCGTTTCTTGGATTATTACTCGGTATTGGGGTCCCAAAGTGACTTGCACGATTGACGAACTCCGGATTGCGTTTACGTCTCGGTCATCAACACTCACAATTTTGGCCGGTTCTGGTCCGTTTCATGCACTATTACTCGGTGTTTTGGGGTCCGAGAGTGATTTCCACGGTTTACGATCCCCGAGGTGCGTTTACGTGTCCATCGTCAACACTCACTGTTTTGGCCAATTCTGACCCATTTCATGGACTATTACTCCCCGTTTTGGGCTCCCGAAGCGATTTCCATAGTTGTTGAACCCTAAGGTGCACTTACGTGTCGGTCATCAACACTCGAAGTTTTGGCCGATTCTGGCCCGTTTCATGGACTATTACTCACTGTTTTGGGGTCCCGGAGTGATTTCCATGATTAACGAACCCCGAGGTGCGTTTACGTGTTGGTCATCAACACTCGCTGTTTTTGTCTATTCTGACCCGTTTAGTGGACTATTACTCACCGTTTTGGGGTCCCAAAGTGATTTCCATGGTTGTTGAACCCCAAGGTGCGCTTACGTGTCGGTCATCAAAGTCGCATTTGGGTCGATTCTGGCC
>NW_025244604.1:1261-1694 GCF_018294505.1 Triticum aestivum
GTCTCAGTCATCAACACTCGTGGTTTTTGTCAATTCTAACCCGTTTCATGGACTATTACTCACCGTTTTGGTGTCCCAAAGGGATTTCCATCGTTGTCGAACCCCAAGGTGTGCTTATGTGTTGGTCGTCAAGACTTGCAGTTTGGGCCGATTCTGGCCCGTTTCTTGGATTATTACTCGGTATTGGGGTCCTGAAGTGACTTGCACGATTGACGAACTCTGGGGTGCGTTTACGTGTCGGTCATCAACACTCACAGTTTTGGCCGATTCTGGTCCGTTTCATGCACTATTATTCAGCGTTTTGGGGTCCCAGAGTGATTTTCATGGTTGACGATCCCCGAGGTGCGTTTACGTGTCCATCGTCAACACTCACGGTTTTGGCCAATTCTGACCCGTTTCATGGACTATTACTCCCCGTTTTGGGGTCCCAAAG
>NW_025244604.1:1704-2742 GCF_018294505.1 Triticum aestivum
AGAGTGATTTCCACGGTTTACGATCCCCGAGGTGCGTTTACGTGTCCATCGTCAACACTCACTGTTTTGGCCAATTCTGACCCATTTCATGGACTATTACTCCCCGTTTTGGGCTCCCGAAGCGATTTCCATAGTTGTTGAACCCTAAGGTGCACTTACGTGTCGGTCATCAACACTCGAAGTTTTGGCCGATTCTGGCCCGTTTCATGGACTATTACTCACTGTTTTGGGGTCCCGGAGTGATTTCCATGATTAACGAACCCCGAGGTGCGTTTACGTGTTGGTCATCAACACTCGCTGTTTTTGTCTATTCTGACCCGTTTAGTGGACTATTACTCACCGTTTTGGGGTCCCAAAGTGATTTCCATGGTTGTTGAACCCCAAGGTGCGCTTACGTGTCGGTCATCAAAGTCGCATTTGGGTCGATTCTGGCCCGTTTCCTAGACTATTACTCAGTTTTGGGGTCCCGAAGTGATTTTCACGGCTGACGAACCCTGGGGTGCATTTACGTGTCGGTTATCAACACTCACAATTTTGGCCAATTCTGGTCAGTTTCCTGGACTATTACTCACTGTTTTGGGTCCCAAAGCAATTTCCATGATTAACGAACCCTGGGGTGCATATACGTGTCGGTCATCAACACTCGTGGTTTTTGTCGATTCTGACATGTTTCATGGACTATTACTCACTGTTTTGGTGTCCCAAAGGGATTTCCATCGTTGTCGAACTCCAAGGAGTGCTTATGTTTAGGTCGTCAAGAATCGCAGTTTGGGCCGATTATGGCCCGTTTCTTGGATTATTACTCAGTTTTGGGGTCCCGAAGTGACTTCCACGATTGACGAACTCCGGGGTGCGTTTACGTGTCGGTCATCAACACTCACAATTTTGGCCAATTCTTGTCCGTTTCCTGCACTATTACTCGGCGTTTTGGGGTCCCAGAGTGATTTCTGCGGTTGACGATCCCCGAGGTGCGTTTACGTGTCCATCATCAACACTCACAGTTTTGGCCAATTCTGACCTATTTCATGGACTATTACT
>NW_025244605.1:0-2742 GCF_018294505.1 Triticum aestivum
CCCCCCCCCCCCCGCCATATGGGCTGGCCAAATTGGAGAAGAAAAGGGGAAGGAGGAAAGGAAAAAGGAATAGGATTCCCCCTTCCCCCTCTTCCCTTCCTACTCCGAATAGGAATAGGAAAGGGGGGAGGCCGAATTGGGAGGGCGCCCCCTTGGCTGCCTCTCCTCCTCCTCTCCAACCTCTGTATATGAAGGGGGGCACCGCTAGAACACACACCAACAATTGTTAGTCGTGTGTGGTGCCCCCTCCACGGTTTACGCCTCCGGTCATATTCTCGTAGTGCTTAGGCGAAGCCCTGCGTGGATCACTTCACCATCACCGTCATCACACCGTCGTGCTAATGGAACTCATCTACTCCCTCGACACTTTGGTGGATCAAGAGTTCGAGGGACGTAATTGAGCTGAACGTGTGCAGAACTCAGAGGTGCCGAGCTTGATTGGTCGGAACGAGAGGAAGTTCGACTACATCAGCTGTGTTCTCAAATGGTTCCGCTTTCGGTCTACGAGGGTACGTGGACACACTCTCCCCCTCTCGTTGCTATGCATCTCCTAGATAGATATTGCTTGAGCGTACGATTTTTTTTGAAATTGCATGGTATGTTCCCCAACAACTACCGGAGGGGGGAATGGACCGACAAGCTGGACGTGCATATGTTGTCTTTGTGTCGAATATTATGTACACAAGGAGTTACGTGGACTTGGAGTTGTAATTGGTGTGAATAAGTACGAATCGTGTAGGAGTCGGACACGTTATATCCTAGATTTCTTATATATCGAGGGGCAGCACAGACCGCACGTTATAACCCATGACAACTTGATAGCACTAGGTATGCAGGGGAGCCGGCGAATTATGCTGGCGCCCGGGCGGCCGATGTTACGGTATCTTGGGGAGGAGCGCCCATAGTCATTGCCTCAGGGATGTAGCCATATTGATGAACCTCGTCAATAAATATAGTACCGTGATGTGTCATCTATGATGTTACAATAGCGTTTTATTCTAACAACGTATGCGCTGTCATCGATTTGGGGAAGCTAACTCCAATAGCAACCTGTCATCCAGTTGCTCTTCCTCATGCCACTGCCTAAAGGTACGAGAAATTCAATACTTATTCTTATGGGTCGTGGCAGAGGAAAACAGTGGCCCTGCAGGGTCATGGAACTGTTCGTGCTGCTCCGACAAAGAAGTAAATAGCATAAAACTACTACTTTACAGACTAGGCTTTTAAAAAACTATTGGTTTTTAATTTTTCTCAAAAAACTACCTAACAGGCGGTAGGCTGTTGCAAAAAACCCCAAATGACCGTTGTTTAAAAATCAAACATATTTATGACAGGTCGGGCCCACACCTAAACCAACCGTTTGTTTGATCGTTAACTGACACGTGGGTACCACATGTCTGTGTTTCTTCATCATAATCTAATAATTTTAAAAAAGTAATCAGCCCCTGTAAATATTTTAGAAAATCAATCAGGTCCCTGCAAACAAATTAAAAAGGCAATCGGATCCTTCCCGTGGCTGTGCTCCAGATCGAGAGGAGCGGGCGCCCGCAGCCATGCTCGCCGGCAATCAGCTGTCGTGTGGAGCTCTTGCCGGCGGACAGTTCGTGGGTCAAGGAAGGAACGGCTCAGCGAGGTCGCAGGCCAGGTCACAGGCCAGGTCACAGGCCAAGGGGAAGGGCGCGTAGGCGGGGCTTCTCTAGGCGGGCGAGGGTCCAGGCGGAGCTCCTTGCCGGCCACCGCCTCCTCTAGCCGGCGAGCCGCGCCGGCAACCGCCGTGAGCTCCCCGTCACGCGGCCTCTCTCCCTTCCCTCTTCCTCGCACTGGCTCGAGGTGGGTGGAGCAGCTCAACCAGCTCCGTCCAATGGAACCAGTTGAAGGTGGTGGCGGCGTGGCCGGCCTCGACGCGGAGGCAGGGTCGATGTTCTCGTTCTAGCGGCTCTGCTTGGTGGTGGTGGCGGCATGGCCGGCCTCAGTGCGAAAGGAGGCGACGAACATGGCTTCGCTCGGTGGCGTGGGCCGGCATGTGGCCGGCGACCATGGTCTCTGGTGTGCTTTGGCGTAGGGAGAGAGAGGAGAAGAAAATGGGGAGAGACACTGACAGGCGGGCCTCATATGTTAGTTAACGGTGAAACAAACAGATTGTTTACATGCGGGCCCGACCTATCATAAACAGGTTTAATTTTTAAACGACATTCATTTGAGGGTTTTTGAAACAGCCAACCGCATGTTTGGTAGTTTTTTGAGAAAAATTAAAAATCGGTAGATTTTTGCAGCCCTATCCTGTAAAATAGTAGTTTTATAGTATTATTTACTCGCGACAAGGCCCTCCAGAAAGAAGAACATGCTGTGGTGCACAGCGGGAGTTGCTTCACTTCATAACTGCACATCCGGTATATGCCATTCTTCTCTACTGATTCAGATATATCCTTCATATATGCTTCAGATACTAAATGTTAACACTGCAGGAAACTCTGAACAAGGGAGGAAGCATTTCTCTAGCAAGACAGCCATTGCAATGGGAGGGGAACGTTTGGTTCCCGGGAACATATGTACCTTATATAGAAAAAGAAATTAGCAATTCAAAAAAAAGTCAAAAATTTCTGAAAATATTTTTAAAATAAACTTGACCTTCCATTGTACTACTGAGAAAAGTTTCAAAAAAAAAATTCCTTTTTGACTTCTTTTAGAAAAGACAAATTTTCGGTCAAAATAGCATGAATAGTGACTTATAATAGCAAATAA
>NW_025244606.1:0-2742 GCF_018294505.1 Triticum aestivum
GCATGTGTCCTTCTTCGTTCCTGTGTCTGTCCCTTCGGGGAAATGTCACGCGGTGAATACCGGAGTCCTGTTAGCCCGCTACAGCCCGGTTCACCGGAGTCCTGCTAGCCCAGTGCTACAGCCTGGATTCACTCGCTGATGACCGACACGTTCGATGCTGGGTCATGGATGCCTGTCCCTGTAAGTCTGTGCCGCTTTGGGTTTACGACTAGCCATGTCAGCCCGGGCTCCTTATCATATGGATGCTAGCGACACTGTCATATACGTGTGCCAAAAGGCGCAAACGGTCCCGGGCAAAGGTAAGGCGACACCCGTGGGAATACCGTGCGTGAGGCCGCAAAGTGATATGAGGTGTTACATGCTAGATCGATGTGGCATTGAGTCGGGGTCCTGACAGCGTTGGTATCAGAGCTTGACTGCCTGTAGGATTACCAAGCCAAACTGGTCGAAGTTGAGTCTAGAAATTCTTTAGTTATATAAGGGAATTGATTGTGGGGTGGAACGTAAGGCTCTTTTTACTCCTTATACTTCATGCCCTTCTGATCTGAGTCATCTTATCTTTCCTGCGGGGATTAAGAACTAGGCTATCTCTTCTTTCTATTAGGATCACGTGTTACCAATCCGTAGACCTATAGAATTGTTGGACTTAAGCCTCGTTTCAGTTCCTATTACTTCCGTATGTTTAATTGTTGATCTCGAAACCGTGATATTGTGCTTCTGAGTGGTTATGCCACCATTTTTGTGAATGTCTCAAATCTTTTCTGAGCATTTACAGCCGTTATGCTGTCCGAGTCATCCCAGGTTTCTAAATAGTCCGATGCATTTGCAAATCCCTTCCTTCTGTTTCCGATGTTTCCATGGGCCAGATTAACCACACTAATCGGTGTGTTGAGGTAATTATTGCTTTGACATATATGTTGGAGCTATTATTATGACCCTATGTGTTTTAGGGAGTCACCTAGTAATCTAGCAATGTTTTGTGTCCCAGTGTGATGATTCTGGCCGTCATTATCGAAAGCATCCCGTGATGCTACTTAGTAGTAGGTATTCTATTCCTTGGGCTTTGAACCCGAGATTCACTCTACTTACTTCATGTTGATAGTGTTTGCTAGTTCCTTCAGGATATTAGTAACTTTGCGATAGTCCTTAAAGTCCGTGGTATCTTCTTCTTCCAAATACCATGAACTACTTATGGCAGAAGTTCCTCGTTGAACTGAAATATCACAACAGGATTATTCTTGATGAGTTCTCCGTTATATATTGTGACTCTGCCAGTTCTACCTTTCTGCATGGGTTATCCGGAAGAAATATGTTGAACTTGGTTCGACATACTAATCTATGCATCCACAACTCAGAAAATTATATGTTCCTTTGAGTTGTTCTCCGTAGTTGCATTTTGACCCTCGTCTATCAATTGATAGTCAAGAGTATGCGTGCGTTCGTTTATCGATGCCTATTACTCTTGTGGTCCGTCAAGCCATTCTGTCCTGAATGACTTGGAGAAACAAACTCCAGTACCTCTTCCATATCCAGGATTGGGTCAAAGAAGTTGTGCTCCGCAGATCAAATTGCTAATCCAGCTTTTGTTCTGCTCTACCTTGGAGTATTACATATTTTATATCGAGATTGTTATAGGAATTGCACACCATCCCATGAACTCTTGGTACAGTGACACTTCGTGCCATCACTGTTCATTCCTCGGTCTTCGTGTTGATGCAACCGGAATACCGACAAATGAATTGTGATGTGTGAAATCAATACGCCTAGCAACCTCGTTGCTGGGTAGTTAAAGGACAATAATTTTATTCTTAGTGTGTTGGTTATTGAATCATCATTCTAAGATTGATCGTGCTACCTAGTCCATTCCCCTGGTTCACTCCTCGATCGATGAGTTAGGATTATTTCAAATTCTTACTCTATTGATCATATCGTCTTGCCCTGAAAAGCAAGATT
Source organism: Triticum aestivum (assembly GCF_018294505.1). NCBI lineage: Eukaryota > Viridiplantae > Streptophyta > Magnoliopsida > Poales > Poaceae > Triticum > Triticum aestivum. The sequence goes on from NW_025244606.1 coordinate 1,954, forward strand.
GTTCTCGAGCTTAGTAACATACCGGTGGCTCGTGATTCTCTGAATATCTTCTTAGAAGTATTACCAGGTTGTCACCTGACCGCTATGTTGAGCTCGTGATCAAGTTGGTTTTTGTGAACCATCCTTCTCCAAGAATCTGTGTTGGATATCCCTGAGCTAGTTGGTTAAGTTAGACAACGACTTGGAGAGTTGGAAGATAAAAGCTTGCCTGACTTAGTTCGTTCCAAAGGGATATTCTTGTGTAGTGTGTGTTGAAGAAAGATGATATCTTCATCGATTGGTCCCTGTGATCAGTCGCTGGATCTATTGTCTTATCAATCCTTTGATTTGAGTGTGGGCTATCGTCAAATCAAATCAGAACCAATGATATTCGTAATGTTGTCTTACTCGTGGTTGATTCCTCGAGCATACACCGTTATATCTTTGGTCTGACCAATGCTATCACCGTGTTCACTTAACTATGGAATTCCTTTTAAAAGGAAACCTAGATGAATTGTTGTTGAGCCCATTGACAACATCCTTATCTCCTCCATAATTTTGTTGAACATTAAGCTAGTGTTGGAAATTTTTGAAAGCATTTGTTCATGCTAGCTCATGAAGCATATGTTTGGATGAAGGTAGTGACTTCCTTTAATTCATGTGCATCTGATGCAAGTTGCCGCCGTGGATTCGAGAAAGTCAATGTTGTTTTCTTGGAATCATTCCAAATCAGTCATGCACACGTGCGAAGTATTCTGTGGTCTGGAGACTTGCAACCTTCATTCCATATGTGTTCCGAGCACACCAAGC
>NW_025244607.1:0-2742 GCF_018294505.1 Triticum aestivum
ACCATGCCATTCGGCCTCAAGAATGCCGGAGCCACATTTATGCGAATGATTCAGAAGTGTCTACTCACTCAAATCAGTCGGAATGTGGAAGCGTATATGGATGATATCGTCGTCAAGTCACGAAAAGGTTCCGACCTGCTCGCTGACCTCGCCGAAACATTTGCCAACCTCAGAAGGTATGATATCAAGCTCAATCCATCAAAGTGCACATTCGGAGTTCCTGGTGGCAAGTTACTCGGTTTTCTCGTTTCCGAGCGAGGGATCGACGCTAATCCAGAGAAGATCGGCACTATTCTCCGAATGAAACGCCCTGTGCGAGTGCACGATGTCCAGAAGCTTACTGGATGCTTGGCCGCATTAAGTCGATTCATCTCACGACTCGGTGAAAAGGCATTGCCTCTTTACCGACTGATGAAGAAGGCAGACAAGTTCGAGTGGACTCCAGAAGTTGATGCAGCATTTGCCGAGCTAAAAGCTCTGCTCTCCACCCAGCCGGTGCTTGCTGCTCCAATCAGCAAAGAGCCTTTGTTGCTTTATATCGCAGCCACAGGACAAGTTGCCAGTACTGTGCTTACGGTCGAGCGGGAAGAAGAAGGAAAAGCTTTCAAAGTTCAGCGCCCAGTGTATTATTTGTCTGAAGTCTTGACTCCATCCAAGCAAAGATATCCTCATTATCAGAAGCTTGTGTATGGAATATACATGACCACAAAGAAGGTTGCTCATTATTTCTCTGATCATTCCATCACAGTCGTCAGCGACGCTCCACTATCAGAGATCTTGCACAACAGAGATGCAACTGGTCGAGTGGCTAAATGGGCGATTGAACTTCTTCCCCTTGATATCAAGTTTGAGGCAAAGAAAGCCATTAAGTCCCAGGCAATAGCAGATTTCCTTGCCGAGTGGATTGAACAGCAGCAGCCGACTGAAGTTCCCTCGGAGCATTGGACCATGTTCTTTGATGGCTCTAAGATGTTGAATGGTTCCGGTGCTGGGGTTGTCCTGGTTTCCCCCAGAGGAGATAAGCTCAGATATGTGCTCCAGATTCACTTTGATTCCTCCAACAATGAGGAAGAATATGAGGCCCTCTTATACGGATTGCGCATGGCCATTTCACTCGGCGTCCGTCGCCTGATGGTCTATGGCGACTCGGATTTAGTGGTCAACCAAGTGATGAAGGAGTGGGACGTGAGAAGCCCAGCCATGACTGGATACTGCAGTGCAGTGAGGAAGCTGGAAAAGAAGTTCGAGGGGTTGGAGCTCCATCATATACCCCAACTGAAAAATCAAGCAGCTGATGATCTAGCAAAGATAGGTTCCAAGAGAGAAGCCATTCCGAGTGGTGTGTTCTTGGAGCATATACACACTCCGTCAGTCAAAGAAGATCCTTTCACCGAAGAAGCTCCACAGCCCAAGAGTGCCACAGATCCGACTGAGGTTGAAGTCCTAGCAGTGGTCGACTTGGTCATGGAGGTCTTGGTGGTCATTCCCGACTGGACAGTTCCATATATCGTGTATATCCTGAGAAAAGAGCTCTCGGAGGATGAGGAAGAGGCTCGACAGATCGTCCGTCGATCTAAAGCTTTTACCGTAATCAAAGGACAGTTATACAGAGAAAGTGCGACTGGAGTTGGTCAGAAGTGCATAACACCAGAAGAAGGTCGAATCATCCTTAATGATATCCACTCGGGAACCTGTGGTCATCATGCGTCCTCTCGGACCATCGTGGCCAAAGCATACCGAGCCGGATTTTACTGGCCAAAGGCGAATGAGATGGCAAAGGAAATAGTGGATAAGTGCGAAGGATGTCAGTTCTACTCGAATATGTCACACAAGCCTGCATCAGCTCTGAAGACCATTCCACTCGTCTGGCCTTTCGCAGTATGGGGGTTGGACATGGTCGGTCCTTTGAGAACAGGTCAAAGTGGCTTCACGCATGTACTGGTGGCAGTCAACAAGTTCACCAAGTGGATTGAGGCTAAACCAATCAAGAACCTTGACGTCGGTGCTGCTGTTAGCTTCATCAGGGAACTGATATTCAGATATGTAGTCCCGCACAGCATCATTACGGATAATGGGTCGAACTTTGACTCGGAGGAATTCAGAGATTTCTGTAACTCTCAAGGCACACGAGTCGACTACGCTTTAGTCGCCCATCCGCAGTCGAATGGACAAGCAGAGCGAGCCAATGGCCTGATTCTTAAGGGATTGAAACCCCGACTGATGCATGATCTCAAGCATGCAGCTGGAGCTTGGGTCGACGAACTTCCCTCGGTGCTTTGGGGACTGCGGACCACACCTAATCGGTCGACCGGAAGAACTCCATTCTTCTTGGTCTACGGAGCTGAAGCAGTCTTGCCGAGTGATCTTCTCCACAATGCTCCTCGAGTTGAAATCTACAACGAAGCAGAAGCTGAACAAGCGCGGCAGGACGCAGTCGACCTTCTAGAGGAAGAAAGGGAGATGGCTCTGATCTGGTTGACCATCTACCAACAAGATTTGTGTCGTTTCCACGCCAGAAATGTAAGGGGTCGAGCCTTCCAGGAAGGAGATTTAGTTCTCCGAGTGGATCAGAAGAAACAACACAAGCTTGCTCCTTCTTGGGAAGGACCCTTCATCGTCACCAAAGTTCTCCACAACGGGGCGTACCGTCTTTACAACGTCGAACATAATATCGACGAGCCCCGAGCTTGGAATGCGGAACTACTCCGCCCATTTTACACTTAAGTTTAATCACTCGGATGA
>NW_025244608.1:0-2742 GCF_018294505.1 Triticum aestivum
CAAAAACTGGATGAACTTCGTGTACAAAACGGACAATCTCTTTCGAAGTATCCAGGTTTTATACAGAAACTCGTCTGTTACATAGGGATTTCAGTTTTTTGAACTTATTTGAACTCCAGACTTTTTGTGTGTTCAAAATGCACCTTTTAAAGCCACATCATCAATTTTCAACCCTTTCTGACTTCATTTGTTATTTTTCATGCATTTACTAATTTTTCTCAGCTATATGACCCTGAAAATGAAAAGCAATACAAATGAACTCTGAAAAGGTTGACAGTTGGCATGGTATCATCATTTCACGCACATAGAATGTGCTAAAAATTTGAGAGGGTTACGGCAAAAACTAGATGCAGTTCGTGTACAAAACGGACAATCTCTTTCGAAGTATCCTGGTTTTATACGAAAACGCGTCTGTTACATAGGGATTTCTGTTTTTTTAACTTATTTGAACTCCAGACGTTTTGTGTGTTCAAAATGCACCTTTCAAAGCCACATCATCAATTTTCAAACCTTTCTGACTTCATTTGTTGCTTTCGATGCATTTACTAATTTTTCTGAGCTATATGACCCTGAAAATGAAAAGAAATACAAATGAACTCTAAAAAGGTTGAAAGTTTGATGGTATCATCATTTCACCCACATAGAATGTGCTAAAAAGTTGAGAGGGTTTCGGCAAAAACAGGATGCATTTCGTGTACAAAATGGATAATCTCTTTCGAAGTATCAGGGTTTCATACGGAAAGTCGTCTTTTACAAAGGGATTTCATTTTTTTGAAGTTATTTGAACTCCAGACATTTTGTGTGTTCAAAATGCACCATTCAAAGCCACATCATAAATTTTTAACCCTTTTTGACTTCATTTGTTATTTTTCATGCATTTACTGATTTTATTTAGCTATATGACCCTCAAAATGAAAAGCACTACAAACGAACTGTGAAAATGTTGAAACTTGGCATGGTATCTTCATTTTACCCACATAGAACGTGCTAAAAATTTGACAGGGTTACGGCAAAAAATGGATGCACTTCGTGTACAAAACGGTCAATCTCTTTCGAAGTATTAGGGTTTCATACGGAAACTCGTTTCTTACAAAGGGATTTCATTTTTTTAAGTTATTTGAACTCCAGACTTTTTGTGTGTTCAAAATTTACCATTCAAAGCCACATCATCAATTTTCAACCCTTTCTGACTTCATTTGTTATTTTTCATGCATGTACTAATTTTTTAGCTATATGACCCTGAAAATGAAAAGCACTAGAAATGAACTCTAAAAAGGTTGAAAGTTGGCACGGTGTCATCATTTCACCCACATAGAATGTGCTAAAATGTTGAGAGGGTTACGGCAGAAACTGGATGCACTTCGTGTACAAAACGGACAATCTCTTTCGAAGTATCCAGGTTTTATACGGAAACGCGTCTGTTACATAGGGATTTCAGTTTTTTAACTTATTTGAACTCCAGACTTTTTGTGTGTTCAAAATGCACCTTTCAAAGCCACATCATCAATTTGCAAACCTTTCTGACTTCATTTGTTGCTTTCGATGCATTTACTAATTTTTCTGAGCTATATGACCCTGAAAATGAAAAGAAATACAAATGAACTCTAAAAAGGTTGAAATTTTGATGGTATCATCATTTCACCCACATAGAATGTGCTAAAATGTTGAGAGGGTTTCGGCAATAACAGGATGCACTTTGTGTACAAAACGGGTAATCTCTTTCGAAGTATCAGGGTTTCATACGGAATGTCGTCTTTTACAAAGGGATTTCATTTTTTGAAGTTATTTGAACTCCAGACATTTTGTGTGTTCAAGATGCACCATTCAAAGCCACATCATAAATTTTTAACCCTTTCTGACTTCATTTGTTATTTTTCATGCATTTACTGATTTTATTTAGCTATATGACCCTCAAAATGAAAAGCACTACCAATGAACTCTAAAAAGGTTTGAAAATGTTGAAACTTGGCATGGTATCATCATTTTACCCACATAGAATGTGCTAAAAATTTGAGAGGGTTACGGCAAAAAATGGATGCACTTCGTGTACAAAACGGACAATCTCTTTCGAAGTATTAGGGTTTCATACGGAAACTCGTTTGTTACAAAGGGATTTCAATTTTTTGAAATAACTTGAACTCGAGACTTTTTGTGTGTTCAAAATTTACCATCCAAAGCCACATCATCAATTTTCAACCCTTTCTGACTTCATTTGTTATTTTTCATGCATTTACTAATTTTTTGAGCTATATGACCCTGAAAATGAAAAGCACTAGAAATGAACTCTAAAAAGGTTGAAAGTTGGCACGGTATTATCATTTCACCCACATAGAATGTGCTAAAAAGTTGAAGGGTTACGGCTAAAACTGGATGCACTTCGTGTACAAAACGGACAATCTCTTTCGAAGTATCCGGGTTTTATACAGAAACGCGTCTGTTACATAGGGATTTCAGTTTTTTTAACTTATTTGAACTCGAGACTTTTTGTGTGTTCAAAATGCACCTTTCAAAGCCACATCATCAATTTTCAAACCTTTCTGACTTCATTTGTTGCTTTCCATGCATTTACTACTTTTTTGAGCTATATGACCCTGAAAATGAAAAGAAATACAAATGAACTCTAAAAAGGTTGAAAGTTGGATGGTATCATCATTTCACCCACATAGAATGTGCTGAAAAGTTGAGAGGGTTACGGCAAAAACGAGATGCAGTTCGTGTACAAAACGGACAATCTCTTTCGAA
>NW_025244609.1:0-2741 GCF_018294505.1 Triticum aestivum
GTTAATACAATTCTAGCATGAATAATAAACATTTATCATGATATAAGGAAATAAATAATAACTTTATTATTGCCTCTAGGGCATATTTCCTTCAGTCTCCCACTTGCACTAGAGTCAATAATCTAGTTCACATCGCCATGTGATTTAGCAGCAATGGTTCACATCACCATGTGATTAACACCCATAGTTCACATCGTCATGTGACCGACACTCAAAGGGATTACTAGAGTCAGCAATCTAGTTCACATATCTATGTGATTAACACCCAAAGAGTACTAAGGTGTGATCATGTTTTGCTTGTGAGATAATTTTAGTCAACGGGTCTGTCACATTCAGATCCGTAAGTATTTTGCAAGTTCTATGTCTACAATGCTCTACACGGAGCTACTCTAGCTAATTGCTCCCACTTTCAATATGTATCCAGATTTAGAATCATCTGGATCAGTGTCAAAAACTTGCATCGACGTAACCCTTTACGACGAACCTTTTTTGTCACGTCCATAATCGCGAAACATTTCCTTATTTCACTAAGGATAATTCTGACCGCTGTCCAGTGATCTACTCCTAGATCACTATTGTACTCCCTTGCCAAATCAGTGCAGGGTATACAATAGATCCAGTACACAGCATGGCATACTTTATAGAACCTATGAATGAGGCATAGGGAATGACTTTCATTCTCTTTCTATCTTCTGCCGTGGTTGGGCTTTGAGTCTTTACTCAACTTCACACCTTGTAACACAGGCAAGAAACTTTTTCTTTGACTGTTCCATTTTGAACTACTTCAAAATCTTGTCAAGGTATGTACTTATTGAAAAACTTATCAAGCGTCTTGATCTATCTCTATAGATCTTGAAGCTCAATATGTAAGCAGCTTTACCGAAGTCGTTCTTTGAAAAACTCCTTTCAAACACTCCTTTTATGCTTTACAGAATAATTCTACATTATTTCCGATCAACAATATGTCATTCACATATACTTATCAGAAATGCTGTAGTGCTCCAACTCACTTTCTCGTAAATACAGGCTTCACCGCAAGTCTGTATAAAACTATATGCTTTGATCAACTCATCAAAGCGTATATTCTAACTCTGAGATGCTTGCACCAGTCCACAGATGGATCGCTGGTGCTTGCACATTTTGTTAGCACCTTTTGGATTGACAAAACCTTCTGGTTGCATCATATACAACTCTTCTTTAATAAATCCATTAGGGAATGCAGTTTTGTTTATCCGTTTTCCAGATTTCATAAAGCGCGGCAATTACTAACATGATTCAGACAGACTTAAGCATAGATACGACTGAGAAAATCTCATCGTAGTCAACACCTTGAACTTGTCGAAAACCTTTTGCGACAATTCTAGCTTTGTAGATAGTAACACTACTATCAGCGTCCGTCTTCCTCTTGAAGATCCATTTATTTTCTATGGCTTGCCGATCATCGGGCAAGTCAACTAAAGTGCATACCTTGTTCTCATACATGGATCATATCTCAGATTTCATGGCTTCAAGCCACTTTGCGGAATCTGGGCTCACCATCGCTTCTTCATAGTTCGTAGGATCATCATGATCTAGTAGCATGACTTCCAGAACAGGATTACCGTACCACTCTGGCGCGGATCTTACTCTGGTTGATCTACGAGGTTCAGTAGTGTCTTGTTCTAAAGTTTCATGATCATCATCATTAGCTTCCTCACTAACTGGTGTAGGTGTCACAGAAACATTTTTCTGTGATGTACTACTTTCCAATAAGGGAGCAGGTACAGTTACCTCGTTAAGTTCTACTTTCCTCCCACTCACTTCTTTCGAGAGAAACTCCTTCTCCAGAAAGTTTCCGAATTTTAGCAACAAAATTCTTGCCTTCGGATCTGTGATAGAAGGTTTATCCAATAGTTTCCTTTGGATATCCTATGAAGACGCACTTCTCCGATTTGAGTTTGAGCTTATCAGGATGAAACTTTTTCATATAAGCATCGCAACCCCAAATTTTTTAAGAAATGACAGCTTAGGTTTCTTGCCAAACCATAGTTCACACGGTGTCGTCTCAACGGATTTAGATGGTGCCCTATTTAACGAGAATGCAGCTGTCTCTAATGCATAACCCCAAAACGATAGTGGTAGATCGGTAAGATACATCATAGATTGCACTATATCCAATAAAGTACGGTTATGACGTTCGGACACACCATTATGCTGTGGTGTTCCATGTGGCATGATTTTGTGAAACTATTCCACATTGTTTTAATTGAAGACCAAACTTGTAACTCAAATATTTTACCTCTGCGATCATATCGTAGAAACTTTTATTTTCTTGTCACGATGATTTTCCACTTCACTCTGAAATTCTTTGAACTTTTCAAATGTTTCAGACTTATGTTTCATCAAGTAGATATACTCATATCTGCTCAAATCATCTGTGAAGATCAGAAAATAATGATACCTGTCGCGAGCCTCAATATTCATCGGACCACATACATCAATATGTATGATTTCCAATAAATTTTTTCTTGCTCCATTGTTCCGGAGAACGGCGTTTTAGTCATCTTGCCCAAAAGGCATGGTTCGCAAGCATCAAGTGATTCATAATCAAGTGATTCCGAAAGCCCATCAGCATGGAGTTTCTTCATGCGCTTTATACCAATATGACCTAAACAGCAGTGCCACAAATAAGTTGCACTATCATTATTAACTTTGCATCTTTTGGTTTCAATATTATGAATATGTGTATTATTAAGATCGAG
>NW_025244610.1:0-2741 GCF_018294505.1 Triticum aestivum
AGTCGTAGGTGGCCTACCTATTAATTAAATCTGCCTTGTTTTGTGGTACACTTAAGATGGAGCACTTGATTTTGTTTGCGACAGTGACCTTCCAAAATAGAAAAATATGAGGTGCATCACTTTTTTTTGTACTATTTCTAGCATTTTTCTATTTCTACAGATCCTATATTGTTAGGTAAAACCATGGGTACAGCTTGCAGAGGTATAATCCTTGTCATCCCTCGTGTAAAGAGAAGCAGAGTCCCCTTTTTTGCTGTAGTGTATGCCTTCACTAATTATTTATAGTGCAATAGGAATATCCCAATAAGTATTTGAAATAAGAGAAAATAGTTGTATGGTTTTTTAGAATTACATTACTGATGTTTTTTTATTGGTTCAAATAATAAGCTTGTTCTTCTTCTTCTTCATGCATTTATGGTCCTTCTAAGCCATCATTCAGAAAGGGTCAACTCATGGGGGCTAATAATGATGTCTTCGGTATAACTGACTCCAACCATTTAAGAAGATCTTTACCTACATTTAAGAAGATCTTGGGTATAACTGGATAGGTGCTTGGGAAAAATGAAACTACCTTGCTCATGTTGAAATTATAGCCATACTTTGTTTATCTTCATATGATTTGTTGGGTTTATCTTATAGGCTAGCTACACTTATTTTGTCTTTCATTGAATGCCGCGAGAACTGTTGGCTAGACTAAGTACTCCCTCCGTCCCACCAGTGGCGAATCTAGGACGTAATTGCAGGGCAGGCTCAACTTCAAGGATACTAATTTTTTGGTGTTGGAAGCCATTTTATGCGCGCACCTAACTACTAGTGTGCTGATCATTGGTGGTGTTTTTTTGTGTGGCAAATTTTGAGGGTAGGCTAGAGCCTATTGAAGCCTGTTGAGTAGAATCGCCACTGCGTCCCACAATATAAAAGCTTTTTTTTATATTAGTGTGGTGTCAAAAACGCTCTTATATTATGGAACGGAGGGAGTAATATATATGGATAGATAGTTTGTGTGTGTTTGTATTTACCTCTTGTCCTTGAGAAGCTCGTGGAGCATCCTGATGAGGGCGCCTTCATCCTTGTTGTCCACGCTATCTAGAGGTTCCTCTATCTTCATGCCTTGGGCATTATCTGCCTTCGGCTTCACAATCTGCAGAAGCACGCGCTTCAGCAAACCCTCGAAATCCTTTGTGCCGCCGAACGCCTGAGACACAGACACTTGCGCTTGGTGTGGGAACTCCTCCTCCAGCTTCCGGCACACCTCTATCGCCAGTGTAGTCTTCCCGAGCCCGCCAAATCCCACGATGGATAACACCTTGAGATTCCCACCAACTGCCTTCACCATGTTGGTCAGTTTATCAGCCTGCGCCGTGATGCCGACGAGATGGTCGGGGTCGTTTGCTGCCGGCAGGCCGAGCGCATGGCGGGGCACGGGCGTGGGAGCGGCTAAAGAAGAAGTAGTGCATCGCAGTAGCGCCTCACGGCTGACGCCGTAACGCGCGTGGCGCTCGCTGATGACGACTGCACGAGCGCGGAGCTCCTGGATCTCACGGGCCAGCCGGCGGCGAGGGAAGAGCGTCGCGAGGACACGCTTGGACCAGACGAGGAAGCGGTCTCTTGGCCGGCACCGGATGCGGAAGATGTAGAGGTGTACGCAGTCCTCGGCGTCGTAGGCGAGCTCGCGCACCTGCTTCATCCACACCCGGATGAAGTGGTCCACGGCGCCCTCTTCTGCTTCGGACAGCATACGGAGGATGGCTTTCATGGTTTCCAGCTCGTCGCTGAGCTCAGCCACCTGGGCACTCACGCCGCGGAGCTGCCGGTACTCCTTACCCACCAGCTGCCCGACGATGGACACAAGCTGGGCGGTCGTTCCTTCCATTCTCCCGCTCTCTTGAATATCGACTCTGTGGGGAGGGTGGATGGCTGAATCGGAGATGCAGAGTTTTGTGCTACACTTTGCAGATGCTTTATCAAGACTAGAAGATAGAAAAGAAAAAAGACGAGTCCTTGGCTGACAGAGCATTAGAGCAATTCCAACGGGGAGACCCATTTCGTCCGCTGGCGTTCGTTTGGATCAGCGCGGACACAAAAGTCGGCCCAATGCGCCGACTCAAACGGACGCGCGTTCGCTTGGCGGCTTGCGGATCCATTCCCTGCCCATTTTTGAGCCGGATTTGCGTTGGCGCGGACCCGAGGCGGACGCGCGCGCCTTCTCCTCCCCCGGGCCCGCTGGTCGGTGGCAGCCTCCACCATTTCCCTTCAATCCCCCCAAAAATCCTCCCGCCCGTGCGCGCTCCCGGCCCACCCACGCCATGGACGACGACCTCGACGCCGCCGGCCTCGCCTCCCTCGCCTCGTCCCGGCATGCCGGCCGCCCCCTCCGGCAAAGGCAAGCCTCGCGCCCCCCGCAAGCCGAAGAAGGTGCTGACGCCCGAACATCGGGCAAAGGAATCGGCCAAGAGGAAGGACCGGGGGCACACGGCGGGCGCGAGGGATTAGGGATGAAAATGGAGTGGAAACTTTTCATTTTTTCGGAGGAAAAATAGAAATGAAGAGGAAATATCAAAATGGAAATGGAATTTTGCAAAACGGAAGTGGAAATGCAATTTTTTATGCGAAACCGAAAACAAAAACGAAACGGTGTTTTCCGGTGTAACATGCATGGAAACGGAACTTTCCATTTCTGTGAATATGAAATTTCTGTTTTTACTATAAACTTATGGCTGCTTTGTAACCCAACCACCAAA
>NW_025244611.1:0-2741 GCF_018294505.1 Triticum aestivum
AAACCCAAAAATAATGTTCCTATAACTACTAGGATGTGGTGGTAAAACGCTCACAGTAAAGCAAATATCAATGTCTTACAAGTTCTTACCATGCAGCAGGCGGTGATCGGCAACCAGCGGTGTCAAGTAACTCCGAATATTGAGTAAAGCGATTGCCAGGGGAGCGTACGTATACACGGTGTAGAAATATGTTGAGCTGGGTTGGCTATATATGGTAGCGAAAGATTAGCAATAATCAATTCAAAGATGCAATGTTGAATAAACGCTCAACGACGGTACTGTGCTGGTCCTAGGCTAGACCGGACTAGAGACGCGAGCCTAGAACACTAATGAGGTCACGGCGTAGCACAACTAGCATCAATGAAGGATACTAAGTAGCTCTTGACAGCAAGATATAAGTGAAGATCACAACGGCAGTGAAGATAATGATGAAAAACAACTGCCAAGCAGGATATACAACAACTCTCTCTCCAACTTTCCTCTTGAAAAGTTTGAGACAATTTTCTGATAAATTCTTTCAAAGAATGCTACTAACTCAAGCTTTCCAATGCAAAAAGAATCACTCAATTCCGAGTTGATATGAGGAGTCAAAGAATTCTAAAACTGTCCTGAAATATTGGAACAAGCTGTGTTCACGAACTTCGGAGGGCAAAAAGACCTATTTAGAAGCCGATTTTGAGGTATCAAATATTGAACTAGTTTCTGCAACTATTTAGATGCGGCTCGTTGTTAGCTTCAATTTGAGTACTCACGGAGCCAAAACAGACTTCGTATGAGGAAGATACACCTGTTTTACTGAACAGTGCGCAAAACAGATTCCAATCCGAATTCAGGTACGAGATTGATTCTAGATAGATCCAATTTTTTTTTCTCTCTTTTTTTTTCTCATGCTTTTTTTTTCTTTTTCTTCTCTCTCTTTTTCTTTTTTTTCTTTCCTTTTTTCTCTTTCTTTTTTTTTCTTTCCAAGACAAACTAGATAAGATGCAGATTGGATCAGGCGAAGATGTGAATGACCTCAACTATGATTATGACAATGAACAGTGCGTAGCACGTGGTGGAAATTAATAGATGGGATGGTGGACAGCGGAAGGGATAATGATGCAGCGGCGGCGTGACTAATGTGAACAGAACTCGAAACTCTAAAGGAACTAGACGCTAAGACCAGCAACTGACACGACGATGCAACCGATAATTCAACTATGCAAGCAATGAATAGAAAATTGCAAAGGCTCAGACTGGCTTGGATAAAGGATGAACAGATCTAACTTTTTTTTTGTGTGGCTTTTTCTTGGACAATAGGTAAGAAAATAAATCTAATCTAAGAAAAACTGGAAATTCTCACCGAGCAACCTGAAAACTGATACCACTTGATAGAGGCGGGGTGTCCCGATCTTTCGATGAGATGATACTACCGATTTGGTGGAGACGACTTTGACGATCCGACTACAAACGTGCACGACGTTGCGCCTTAGCAATCGCTAAGCCAATCTCCTGAGGTTATTGACCACGCCGGAGCACGATCAGCCTGACCACGAAGGTCTATTCCTGCAAGCAATCGAAGAACGAGCAAGAATGTGATAAAAGCAATCTGAATATTGCGAATATATATGAAGTATTGATAAAGGTGGGGATCCGTAAGCGGTCTTGGTCTGGTCGTTGGACACAAACCAAGTACACGAAGTTGCAATGGCTAACTTTTAACTAAACAAATCCCAAGGAAAAGCTACTAGATGGATCTACTTATATAGGAGCAAGGGGTGGCGGCCAAGGAGGTGGGAGGACGTCCCAAGGTAGCCTAAAACTAAATCTAGGTCGTACAAGGCCAATGGGCCCAAGTGGAGGTGATGTAACACCTTTGGACTTGTAGTTTGACTCGGATTCTGCTGCAGCATCAGATTGTTTCGTCCACAACTCAACGCTCCGGACGAATTTAAAGGTGATTCCAATTGGGTTGGAAAGTGCACGAAATCTAGTTTCCAACAAAAAAAGAATCAACCAATTCGGAGTCCGTATGAAAAACTTGTGTGCATTTTGAGTCAGGTGTGTCTGTGCAGTCCGAATCTGAATCCAGAACGTGAGAGACTTGGACTCTATCTTCTCTTGGGCCAAAAGTGACGTGAGAGAACTTTTTGGACAGCAAATAAACATCTCTTTCTTCCTTATCTTCATATGTGGATTGTACAAATGTCCCATACACCTGCAATTAGACAAAACACAAAAGTGTGTGAAGTATTTTTGTTAACATAAATAGATTATTGAATAGTTTGCACTACAAATCACCTGACAAATATGCATATATGCAATATTTTTGGTCATATCCAAGGTAGTCATGTCCTCATCACATGGCAAGTTTCAAATCATCCCAAGTAGTAGGTATATAATCAGGGTGTAACCGACAATATTCACTCCACCAAACCAAAGCATAACCAGTGAAAGAACCAACCGCAACCTTAACCTTTTTATGTTCATCGAAATTATGGGAAGCAAATATATTTTTTATGTCGAACTCCCATTCAATATATAAAGCAGGTTTAAAACGGCCATTAAATGGTGGTATAGATACATTAACCTGATCATGTGCATTTGGATGTTTGTGCACCTCTCGTGACGGTTGTGGTATTTGCAAAGGTGGTGGCACGTCTCCCGCGATCGACAAAGCCCATGAATTGACTCTAGATCCTGTCATGATTAGTAGAACAAGAAACAAAACCCAAAAATAATGTTCCTATAACTACTAGGAT
>NW_025244612.1:0-2740 GCF_018294505.1 Triticum aestivum
ATATATATATATATCAGGATCTTTCCAACACAATGTGCTTGCCAAAGGATAAAATGTAAAAAGGAAAGGTGAAGATCACCATGACTCTTGCATAAGGTAAAAGACAAGAATAAAAGATAGGCCCATCGCAGAGGGAAGCAGAGGTTGTCATGCGCTTTTATAGTTGGATGCACAAAATCTTAATGCGAAAGAACGTCACTTTATATTGCCACTTGTGATAGGGACCTTTATTATGCAGTCCGTCGCTTTTATTGCTTCCACATCACAAGATCGTATAAAGCTTATTTTCTCCACACTAATAGATCATACATATTTAGAGAGCAATTTTTATTGCATGCATCGATGACAACTTACTTGAAGGATCTTACTCAATCCATAGGTAGGTATGGTAGACTCTCATGGCAATACTAGTTTAAGGGATTTTTGGAAGCACAAGTAGTATCTCTACTTGGTGCAAAGAATTTGGATAGCATGAGGGGGAAAGGCAAGCTCAGCATGTTGGATGATCCATGGCAATATACTTTATTTCGGATATAAGAAAACATAACCCATTATGTTGTCTTCCTTGTCCAACATCAACCTTTTAGCATGTCATATTTTAATGAGTGCTCCCAATTACAAAAGATGTCCAAGATAGTATATTTATATGTGAAATCTCTCTTCCCTCAATATTCTTTCATGAATTGTTCAAGTGATCAATACAATGTTTGCTAACCTTCAATAAATTTACCACCTCTACTTCTTATATGTGAAGTCATTACTCCCCAAGGGATAAGCATATGAAACATGTATAATTTCAGATTTATTATATTCAATTAATTCAACCATTTACTCATAGGATATAAGTGAAGCACACGAGTAAATGACAAACTACTCCAAAAAGATATAAGTGAAGATCAATGAGTAGTTAAATAATTATGTAGCTATGTGAAGACTCTCCCATTTAGGAATTTTAGATCTTGATATTTTATTCAAACAGAATGCAAAACAAAATAAAATGATATTCTAAGAATAGCAAACATCATGTGAAGAAGCAAAAACTTAGGATCAACCGATACTAACTGATAGTTGTCGAAGAAGAAAGGTAGGATGCCAACCGGGGCATCCCCAAGCTTAGACGCTTGAGACTTCTCACTACAACAACAAAAACCCCATATAACAATGCATATCTACCAACGAATCTGGACTATGTGTTGTTTGGTCAACCTCCCACCTACCACCTCGCATGACTTGCTAACCTCTCCCCGTACCCACCTTCACATCTACAGAAAAAAAATCACATTATCTCTAACTCCCCCTTTAGAAGTAGCTCACCAGCCAAATCTTATTTCTCTGTGACCACAACGCCGCCGCCTCTAAATCTGGCGAGCTACGGCGCTCTACTGCGTCGCCGCTCATCGGATCGGCTACTTCTCACCACTTTTCTGCGATCCCGAACCATGGCGACGTCCTCCGCTCTCCTACATGCGGCCAGCAGAAATCCTAGTTGCCATAGACCACGCCTCCTCTGGTTTGTCGCCCTACTAATCCGTGCCAAATTGCCGCATGTGCGGCTGCCGGTCGGCCTTGGCGGTGCTGCTCCACCTTGGCTACCTCGACTCCGACGTCTGCCGGTTCAGTAAGCCACTCCTCCCCTGACCCTCTCTTCTCTTACCTATCTTGTTTTCTGTCTGGTAGACCATGGCGGATTCTTTGCCGGTCATCGTGACGACGATCTGCGCTAACCTGATCAGTCAGCCTGATCCGCCGCCGCTGGCGCTGGCTTGCACCGGTATACATATCACTCCACTTTGTAAATCAGAGGATGCCTAGCCATGATGGTTTGTCCCTCCCCTTTTCATTCCCGCCTTTGAGACAGTGTAATTGTGAGTGTTTACTTCTACCTCTATCCCTCACTCATACTACTGCCACCATGTGCAACACCGAAGACATGCATGGACTACCAGAGCAAGGATCTAGTCGGCACGTCATCAGCCCCTCCGTTCATCCAGCCAATGTATGGGACAACTACCAACTCCCTCCAATCATAAATCAAAGCTGCATATGCCCACTTAACCCCCTCGGATAGGCGTACACACTAGACTAGAGCTTGGAATCGTAATTTATTCTATTCTTTTGATGCTTAATAGTAGAGTGGTGTTGTTTGGTCCAACTTGTTTTGGCCTCAGATCTGCTACAGAAAACCGTTGAGAGCCGTGAATTACAAAATGGATTGCTTCTGCAAGTTTACTTCAGTTGAATTATAGCTTCTTAATATTTTGCATGCTAATGCCTACTCATGCTGATGCAGTCGTGCAATCAGGGAAATTGTTAATGCAAACTAATGTACACAGAAAACTAACACATGGTACTGCTTTCAAACAGTGTGTAATTGATACATTTATTTTTATGTTTGGAATGACTAATTCGTTGGGATAGTCTAATGAGTTGTTCTCAGTCAAAGAAAGTTTTTCTAGAATGAATCTGCTATTTTAGTTCATTTGGCGATTGATTAGTTTTGTGTGTGATTGATGATGCTTAGTGCCTAGTTGAGTAAATCACTATATTCATGAGGTAAATTGTGTTTTTTTATTACGCTCAAAATCATTGGTAAATTTGAGATGAACAGAGAGAAAAAATTCTGCTAATGCCTAAGAATTACTGCTAATCCTAGCACCGAGGTGATGTGCATCATATATCTTAGCACCCAGGAGTAGTTAGTACCGACTAAAACTATGTACTTTGAATATGCAGCAGCAGA
>NW_025244613.1:0-2740 GCF_018294505.1 Triticum aestivum
GGGTGTTTTGAATAGAATAGGAAATTTTAGTAATAGAATTCTTTTAGGTATAGAAAATTTTCTATATAGAAATGTACCAGAATACCATATGAGAAACTTAGTAATAGAAATTTTTAGTAAGAATATTTAGGTATGGAAATTTTTAGTAATTTTCTTTTTCAATATAGTAAATTATAATAAGAAAATTTTAGGTATTTATTTTTTTAGTACTTTTTAGTATTGGACAAATTAATTATTTTTATGTCATTATCACTTTGTCAACAAAGAATGCTATATGAGCTTTGATGATCTAAATTTTTCACTCGGTGGAATATGCAGGCTTCGTCGTCGTCTACTTCCTCTACACCCAAGTTGGTGAGCTGAAAGTCCACCTCCTCCTTCTCTTCTCCTCGGACATGTGTATGATGATATTTGGACATGTGGCCTTTATTTGCAGGGAACACCTCCAAGAGTGTATGATGATATTTTATGGACATGTAATTAGTAGACAGCTAGGTGTTTGTGCCAACCACGTGTAACTCATGACTATTATATAAGGTCACCACGGAGTATCTAAATAGACTAGAAAAAAAGCTAGTAGGATGATGTCATAATTCAACATAAAACGTAGGGAGGTCCGCTATGTGATTGGGTGCACAAAACACATAGGATTGTTCGAGCTCTGCTTAAAAGAAGTAGGAAAAGTAATCGGGTTGATAACAATCGACAGTTTAGCTCCCTGCAAAATACGAGCATTCAAGAATCCGTTTGGTTTATATTATTTCACAAAGCTGATGACAGATGTTTAATTTACCATATACAAGATTGTCTATAAACCTTTAAATTTCATGCTTATGCAGTTGCCTTGCACGTAAACATTCAAGGCAAGAAAATGACTACGAGATTAATAGTATACTTCTAATTATCAAGACAACTACACGGTCAGATGTTTCAGTTATCTCAGTTGAACATGTAATGCATGAGCTCGGTTACAAGTGGCACACAATAATCTGCCCTGCAACCTGAGGTGGTACCTGATCAAATTTAAACTCACATCCAAATAGTAGATAACTACTCTCTCCGTTCCAAATTACTCGTCGCAGAAATGGTTGTATCTAGAATTAAAATACATCTAGATACATCTATAGATGCAACAAGTAATTCGGAACGGAGGGAGTAACCGAGAAGACTATGATCCCTCCTGGGTTTGCCATGATCTAATTAGTACCATATGAATAGTGGGTGATCAACAGTCACATAGCAAAAGTAATCAGGAAATATAAGAGTTGATAGTAAGGGTACATGATCCTTCTGAAGCACATCCTCTGAATGACCATCCAAATATGCATACGATTGTTGGGGCTTGTTGCTTATCATCCCCAGGCGCCTAAGACACCCTGCCTTCTCCCACGTTTAAATCTGCAAGGGACACTGCATTGGTGGCTGCTAGGCCATCAAAGGCGGCTTGTCAAATATCAATCGAGCCTCGTTCTCCTTCTGGCGAAGCTGGGCTACTGCTACAAACGTGATGATTTCTTCAGTCGAAACTTGTGGTGTTGGATCCTCCATATCCATGAGTTTGCACATCAGCATCACTATTCAATTATCTCCTTCCTTGACCATGAGTGCCCTCTCCTTTGTGTCTTCTTACAGCTTCCTACATAGATTGCTGGAAAGAGGAGTGAGCCGGGGCAGAACTTGAAGCACGGGAGAAGGAAAAAGAAGTATACAAGGGGTGCGTAGTTGGTATATGTAATGTACGGTATAGACCTTTCTTTGTGAATAGCTCTATGACTTTATGTTCCTGAGTAGATTATTGTTGTGGCAGCAGACAGATCTTCCTTTTGTAAAACTTTTTTCTTTGACTTCTCTGACTGTTCATTGGTTTTCATTGCGGGGTGGTATTGCTGCCTCTATCTGACACCTTGTCTTTTTTCTACCCCTTTGGAGATCATCGCCCACAACTCAGCACACATAAGCATAAGGTACTCATCCTGTTCCGCAATAGCGTAACTAAGTTTCATCAGCTTAATAATCATGTTTTCGCAGCAGCGTAACTCAGTTTCATCAGCATTCATCTCGACGCCTGGGTGGTATGCAAAATTAAGATGAGAGAAATGATTACATATAAAACATATCTCCAGCAAATCTGCTCATATTCTGAGCATCGCGAAAGATAGGAAGAAAGAAAGAAAGGAATTGCAGAAAAGAGCATATACCTTGTGTTGTTGAATAATCTACGTGGTAGAGAGTAAAGGTAGTCTGCCAGTCCAATCACTTTCAAAGCGCAATTTTCTGAAGTGGGAGCGAGGAGCCGCGACATGAGAAAGCAGTGCCCGAGTTCCCATGGCAGCTAGAGGATGTGAGAGAGGAGAATAAGAACAAGGGAAACAGGAGGGGGTGGTGGCTGCATTGGCGGTGGGATGAGGGCGTCTCGCTGTAACCGTAGAGGGACATATATAACTGGCTGCACCGTGGCCTGCATATAGCTCGCCCGGTTTGAGACTAACGAAACAAGGGGGCAAAACATGTGTGCTTTGAGAGTGCAGCTATGCCATGCCCGTTTCCAAATTGACTCTCTTCACATCTCAGTGGGGGTAATGCAAATTGACTGTTCGGACCTCTGTATCCCACAACATGTTCCACGTTCAAGATTGCCTCACTCACTTCTTCCTCCGAGAAGCGGGCAAGTAAGAGCATCTCCAGCCGCGCCCCCAACAGGCCCCCCCAGGCCACTTCTTCGGCGCCGGCGCCAAAAAAA
>NW_025244614.1:0-2740 GCF_018294505.1 Triticum aestivum
AGATGCTTACATATGTAAGAAAACAATATCCCACATCTTATTAACTTATAAAAATAATTTCTTAACAATAAAATCCTGGATTGTTTTGGCATGAAAATCCTAGTGATTGTGTACAAAAGCTTGGTAAGATTAAGGACGAATGTAAAAATATCACTTATTATTTAAATATATTTATAACAAAATGTGCAACCCCTTTTTATTTTTTGATAACATTGCTGGCCCAACCCAACATTATAATTAGAATCAGCCCAACAAAATCGTGTATTTCGAGAAAGTGCGAATGGCCTGTAATTTTTTAGGAAAAATAATAAATGTGCCGCATGGACACTACATTATTTGTTCACCCAGCCTAGCTAATGGACTGTAACTCAAAAAAATAGATCAAATTGACTGTAAATTCTACCGCGCAAAAAAAGACTGTAAATTCTGAAAAAATGGGTTGAATACATGCCACATTTTTTTAGGGTGAAATGTGGGCCAATAGGTCGAAGCCAACGCAAGTTGTTGTCAATTTAGTCAACAAATGATTCTGACATGTTAGCCGTTGGATTTACATCCAACGACAGGCATCCATCTTCAATCTCTCGTCTTCTTCCTCCAGCGCTGCCGGGACCACCTCTCGCCTCCTGCTGCTAGCAGCTCTGCTTAGCACGCTTCACTGTGAAGCACTACTCCACCGTTGGCCAGGCCATCCCTCCACCCCTCCACACCTCCTGTTCTTCTCCACCGACTGCCGAACCACACCGCACTAGAACCGTTAACCCTCGTACACCTCTCCGTCTGCAACTCTACTCCCACGTCTTCCCATCTCTGGCTCATTGCTGTCCAGGGCCTCGCCGTCGTCCACCACCTTGGATGCGCTCGGCACGGCGTGGTCAACGTGGTCAACGAATGACACCATCGGAAGTAGACTATGCGTGGAGAGTCTGACAGTTGTGTCCATGACCGCACACAAGGAAATGCCTCCTTATTACGCGCAAAATAACGATTCCTCCACCTGACATCTAGGACCTACCAGAAGGGCCTCTGTATTTCGCGAAAAAACGTGCCCCCCGCTAACAGGTGGGACCCACCAGCTGTCTTTGCACACAAGGAAGTGCCTCCTTATTACGCATAAAAAATGAATACCCCCTGCCAGCTGGAACCGAGCATAGTGGGAGGCTGACTTGTGTGCCTACCAATTGACAGGGATGGAGGGCTTTGTCAACTTAGTCAATATGAACGATTCTAGCTCCTGTTACCGTATGATGTTCATCCAACGGTCGTAGTGCTTCTTCAACCTCTGGTCTTCTTGCTCCAGCCGCCCAAACCAGCACCGGTCGTGCCGCGTGCTCCTGCCTCCCGTGGCCGGCTGTGATGCCGCGGAGGACTCATCACCCCCTACTACTCCCACCGCGGGCCAGGCCATCCCTCTACTCATCCACACCCCCTATTATTCTGCGGCGACGACAGCCTCACACCGCAGCCGAACCAGTGAACCCTCGTACTCCTTTTCGCGTGGGCATCTGATAACCCGCAAGTATACGGGATAGTTGTAGCCTCTTTCAATAAGTAAGAGTGTCAAACCCAACAAGGAGCTAAAGGTAGACCAAATGCTCTCTCAAGTCCTATCGGCCACTGATACGACTCTACGCACACTTGACGATCGCTTTACCTAGAACAAGTATGAAACTAGAAGTACTTTGTAGGTGTGATAGGATAGGTTTGCAAGATAATAAAGAACACGTAAATAAAAAGTAGGGAATGTTTAGATAAAGATGCAATAAAGTAAATAAAGCGAGTGTGTAAAAGTGGTGGTCGGAGTTGTGAAAGTGTCCCTAAGCAATTGACTACATACTAGACCGATAGCAAGTTTTATGTGGGAGAGGCATAAGCTAACAAACTTTCTCTTCTTGGATCATATGCACTTATGATTGGAACTCTAGCAAGCGTCCGCAACTACTAAAGATTCATTAAGGTAAAACCCAACCATAGAATTAAAGCATCAAGTCCCATTTATCCCGCATGCAACAATCCCCTTACTCGGGTTTATGCTTCTGTCACTCAAGCAACCCACCATAAAAGAATCATGAACGTATTGCAACACCCTACAGCGGGAATCCCTCATGCTTGCGCGACACGGAGGGCACAATAGGACAGCAACATAACCACAAGCAAATTAAATCAATCATAGCAATTCAACAACCACCAATAGGACAACGAAAATCTACTCACACTACACCATGACAAAAATTTAAGGGCAATTAACTGTCGGAAATGATCAAGAATTGAGGTCAATTAACTGCCCCCAAAGCTCTCTATGCCGGGTAATATTATGCGGGTCAACATAACTGCCGGGAATGGTGGAGTCACACGGGCAGACAACCTGCCGGCATCTTCAGGGTCAGCCCAATTGCCCTAAATTCCATTTGAGGGCGAAAACACGGCCACTAACCAAGTTAGCGTGGCGCGCGCACGAAACAATTTTTTTTTGAGAACTCTCGCCCAACTTTATTCATTCAAAGATAAGCGACATAGGTACACGGTTTGGGTCATGAGGGTTGCCCAACCACACATGTCTACCTATTCCAGGAGTACATGCAAACTTGGAGAGATTATGAGCCTCATAATTATGGTTCCTACGCTCATGAACAAAAGAGAAAGAATTAAAACTATTACAACGAAGCATTATTTCATGTATAAGAGCAGCGTTGGGACCTCCCGTCCCTCTGTTGATATCATTGACCACTTCTTGGCAATC
>NW_025244615.1:0-2740 GCF_018294505.1 Triticum aestivum
CCCCCCCCCCCATAGGGCGTGCCCCCCACCCTCGTGGGGCCCACGAAGCTCCACCAACATACTTGTTCCTCCTATATATACCTACGTACCCTGAAACGATTAGAGACGGAGCCAAAAACCTAATTCCACCGCCGCAACCTTCTGTACCCACGAGATCCCATCTTGGGGCCTGTTCTGGAGCTCCGCCGGAGGGGGCATCCACCACAGAGGGCTTCTACATCATCATAGCCTCTCCGATGAAGTGTGAGTAGTTTACCTCAGACCTCCGGGTCCATAGTTATTAGCTAGATGGCCTCTTCTCTCTTTTTGGATCTCAATACAATGTTCTCCCCCTCTCTCGTGGAGATCTATTCGATGTAATCTTCTTTTTGCAGTGTGTTTGTTGAGACCGATGAATTGTGGGTTTATGATCAAGATTATCTATGAACAATATTAGAATCTTCTCTGAATTCTTTTATGTATGATTGGTTATCTTTGCAAGTCTCTTCGAATTATCAGTTTTGTTTGGCCTACTAGATTGGTTTTTCTTGCAATGGGAGAAGTGCTTAGCTCTGGGTTCAATCTTGCGGTGTCCTTTCCCAGTGACAGTAGGGGCAGCAAGGCACGTATTGTATTGTTGCCATCGAGTATAACAAGATGGCGTTTTTATCATATTGCATGAATTTATCGGTCTACATCATGTCATCTTGCTTAAGGCATTACTCTATTTTCTTGAACTTAATACTCTAGATGCATGCTAGATAGCGGTCGATGAGTGGAGTAATAGTAGTAGATGCAGGCAGGAGTCGGTCTACTTGTCTTGGACGTGATGCCTATATACATGATCATACCTAGATATTCTCATAACTATGCTCAATTCTGTCAGTTGCTCAACAGTAATTTGTTCACCCACCGTAAAATACTTATGCTCTTGAGAGAAGCCACTAGTGAAATCTATGGCCCCCGGGTCTATCTTCATCATATTAATCTTCCAACACTTTAATATTGCTTTGCTTTTTTACTTTGCTCTTTATTTTACTTTGCATCTTTATCACAAAAATACCAAAAATGAAGGGAATGAAAACCCCTATTCGCGTTGGTTGCGAGGAGTTATTTGCTTTGTGTAGGTACGAGGGACTTGCGCGTAGCCTCCTACTGGATTGATACCTTGGTTCTCAAAAACTGAGGGAAATACTTATGCTACTTTGCTGCATCATCCTTTCCTCTTCGGGGAAATCCAGCGCAGTGCTCAAGAGGTAGCACCCCTCCCCTAGGGAAACCCTAGGGCGCCTCCTCCTCCCTCTTCCCCCTATATATAGTGAGGGAGAGAGAGGGGAGCCGCAGCCCTTCCCTGGCGCAGCCCCTCTCTCCTCCAACACCTCCTCCTCCATAGTGCTTGGCGAAGCTCTGCCGGAGAACCACGAGCTCCACCACCTCCACGCCGTCGTGCTGCCAGAGTTCTCCCGCAACTTCTCCTCTCCCCTTGCAGGATCAAGAAGGAGGATATGTCCCCGGGCTGTACGTGTGTTCAACGCAGAGGCGCCGTCCGTTCGACGCTAGATCGGATCTTCCGCGATTTGAATCGCCGCGAGTATGAATCCATCAACCGCGTTCTTGTAACGCTTCCGCTTAGCGATCTTCAAGGGTATGAAGATGCACTCCCTCTCTCTCGTTGCTATCATCTCCTAGATTGATCTTGGTGACACATAGGATTTTTTTGAATTATTACTACCTTCCCCAACAGTGGTATCAGAGCTAGGTCTATGCATAGATTCTATGCACGAGTAGAACACAAAGTAGTTGTGGGCGATGATTTGGTCAATTTGCTTACAGTTACTAGTCTTGTCTTGATTCAACGGCATTGTGGGATGAAGCGGCCCGGACCGACCTTACACGTAGTCTTACATGAGACTGGTTCCACCGACCGACATGCACTTGATGCATAAGGTGGCTAGCGGGTGTCTGTCTATCCCACTTTAGTCGGATCGGATTCGATGAAGAGGGTCCTTATGAAGGGTAAAGAGCAATTGGCATATCACCGCTGTGGCTTTTGCGTAGGTAAGAAACGTTCTTGCTAGAAACCCATAGCAGCCACGTAAAACATGCAACAACATTAGAGGACGTCTAACTTGTTTTTGCAGGGTGTGCTATGTGATGTGATATGGCCAAAAGGATGTGATGAATTATATATATGTGATGTATGAGATTGATCATGTTCTTGTAATAGGAATCATGACTTGCATGTCGATGAGTATGACAACCGACAGGAGACATAGGAGTTGTCTTAATTTATTGTATGACCTACGTGTCAATGAAAAACGCCATGTAATTACTTTAATTTATTGCTAACCGTTAGCCATAGTAGTAGAAGTAATAGTTGGCGAGACAACTTCATGAAGACGCGATGATGGAGATCATGGTGTCATGCCGGTGACGAAGGTGATCATGCCGCGCCTCGAAGATGGAGATCAAAGGCGCAAGATGATATTGGCCATATCATGGCACTTTATTATTTGCATGTGATGTTTGTCATGATTACATATTATTTGCTTAGAACGACGGTGGCATAAAATAAGATGATACTTCACTAAAATTTCAAGAAATGTGTTCCCCTTAACTGTGCACCGTTGCGAAGGTTCGTTGTTTCAAAGCACCACGTGATGATCGGGTGTGATAGATTCTAACGTTCGCATACAACGGGTGTAAGCCAGATTTACACATGCGAACCACTTAGGTTGACTTGACGAGCCTAGCATGTACA
>NW_025244616.1:0-2740 GCF_018294505.1 Triticum aestivum
AGGTACCTATTGATTTGTTGTCATTTGTACGCTCTTCTAATTTGATGTAACGACACTGTAATATTTGTAAATTTGGCAGGTCACAGATCAGTGCTTTGATTCATTTGGAGGGGGAAAGAAAGCAAGATTGATGGAAGAGAGCAAGAAAAAGAGGAACCGATATGGAGGTAGAGCACAGGGAAATCAACCCTCCTTGGATGGTAGCCATGATGAACCAATGCCTCTCCCAAATCCAATGATTGGTTTTAATTTGCCAGGTTATTTGCAACCATCAGTTACCCGAATACTTCCTAAACAAGATACTGGACCACCCTTTTTCTACTATGAAAATGTGGCCCAAGCTCCTAAAGGCGTATGGGCAACCATTTCAAGATTTCTTTATGACATTCAACCTGAGTTTGTGGATTCTAAGCATTTGTGTGCAACCGCAAGGAAAAGAGGCTACATCCATAATTTGCCAATTGAGAATAGATCACCTCTTCTTCCTATGCCTCCAAAGACCATATTTGAGGCATTCCCTCATTACAAGAAGTGGTGGCCTTCATGGGACCTGAGAACACAGCTCAATTGCTTGCGGACAAATATTGCAAGTGCGAAGCTGACAGAACGGATCGGCCGTGCTCTTGCAAGCTCTGACAGTCCACCGGCTCGAAGTGTTCAAAAATATGTCATGAATGAGTGTAGAAAAGGAAATCTTGTCTGGATTGGAAAGAACAAGGTTGCTCCATTGGAGCCTGAAGAGATGGAATATCTACTCGGTTTCCCAAAGGATCACACAAGGGGACTCGGCATCACGGAGAGATACAAGTCTCTCGGCAACACATTTCAAGTTGATACAGTTGCTTACCACTTGTCAGTTTTGAAGGTCATGTTTCCCAATGGTGTTAATGTGTTGTCCTTATTCACCGGTATTGGAGGAGGAGAGGTAGCTTTGCACAGGCTGGGCATCCACATGAAGGCAGTGGTTTCTGTAGAGATAGGAAAAGCTAATAAGAGGATTTTTAGGGGTTGGTGGGATCAGACTCAGACAGGCACACTCATTGAGATTGATGATGTGAAATCTCTTACTGATGATACAATTGTATCATTTGTTAGTAGGTTTGGCGGCTTCGACTTGGTGATTGGGGGCAGCCCATGTAACAATCTTGCTGGGTGCAATAGATACAACCATGATGGCTTGGAGGGCGAGCAATCTGCTTTGTTCTACCACTACTTCAGAATCTTGAACGCGGTCAAGTCAGCTATGGCGAGGATCTAGCCTAATTATTGTAGCACCTATTTTGTCCTTAAATAATTATATCTAGGAACCGCAACTTATCAGTGTATGAACATTGATTTGATGTTGTTTTCAAGACCAGAATTTGGTGGTTTGTGTAGACGAAGAGACTTCTTTTGTTTAGCTTCTTCATATAATTTCCTTTGCCCCTGCACTTACCAGTTACAACACTGTATATCAAGCACTTTTTAGGCTATGAAATTAGCGAACACAATAAGGGTAAAGGACGATGCTTGATTATGCGGTTGGAGTTGAGAAAGATATCCTTGCCGACTTCCGGTACCATCCAAATGTTGTCATGCCACATTGGGTTCTGGTTGGACGGTCGTCGAAGTCGAGGAAGAGACAATCTAAGTAATTTGGTTACCCCGTTGCAACGCACGGGCATGTTTACTAGTAAGGGTAAAGGACGATGCTTGATTATGCATGGAAGCCTATATACTACAACATCTTATCTTTCTCTGCAGTCAACCCGTAGACAAACCAGACATTTAGTTTTCTATTTTTTAGTGCATCTTTCCTCTAGTAAAATATTTTGATATAGTAGATACTGTACATATTGCACAGGAGAGGACTGGAGGAGTGACTGGCACATGTACACAAATAGAACGACACTGTTCATACGGGAATGCAGAAGAACTAAATAAAAATTCATAGATAGTCCTCTCTATTCCTTTTCTAGGTAGAATGTTTCATTTTTCATACCAAGTTTCCTAAGCTGAAACGAAGAAAAGATCATTTCCAGTTCTTGGATCGTACTGATCCGTTAAGCCCGCAGAATTGTAAGAGTCACTACTTGGACAACTTACATGGCTTGGCTTCTGTAGATTTTGGATCTTGAGGCAGAACATGGCACAGACTATATTATCTCTCTCTCGGAGGGGTGTGGTAATGTACTAGACGCTGCATCTGAACATGATCTTCTAACTAACGGGGTCGAGGTTCTGTTGTTGATATCATTCTTGGAGACAGCATCGAGAGAGGAACTGGAGGATTTAAGACGTGTAAATTCAGGCTTTCCTACTTTTACTATTATGTTCTACTTTTGTTTTCTGTTTCAGTTGTATTTTGAATCACTCGGAAAAAAGAATCAGGTGAACGAAGATCGTGTAGTGGCAGTGACAGATACCTTGATTGCCTCCCAAATCACCAAAGGTTCACAACAATAAAACTGAAACCTGCATTACAGTTCCTCCTCCCGCTGGAAGCCTCCTGATCCTCGTTACTTTGACTCCTGAAGCTTTGGCTCGCCATGGTGCCTTGGACCTTCCCGTGTGTCTGAATAGTTTTAAATAGCCGGCTATAGCTTCTCTATAGCTCGCTATAGCCTTTTCAGCAGGGCGCCGCTAAATCATCGCCTTCACAAATAGTCCGCTATAGTTGATTTGAAGGCCCGTCGCTATTTTCCATAGCCCGCTATTCAAAACATTCTGAATATGAGTCATGTCATCCTGGAACTCGACA